>NC_045428.1:130793140-131093140 GCF_902635505.1 Sarcophilus harrisii
CACCCAATTTTTGTTTTACACCTTTAAATTGATGGCCACAGTGAAATTAATTTTCTCATGAACAATCAAATCTACCAAAGAAGCCACTGCTGTGAAAGAAACCAAACTTACTTACACTAAATATATTTACAGTGGATTCTCAGTAGCTTCAAAATTGTCCAAGATTAAGGATTGAAATTGACATGTGATCACACAACAGATTACAGCAGCATTGAAAATGAGATTGTCCAAACTTGGATATAACCCCTATGTGAAGAAAAATAAGAGCTTTTGTTCCTTTCCCTTGAACTTTTAGTGTTTGTTTCTATTTTATTTTTGGTCATCTTTTATGTTTGAGACCCTTCACAGCAGCATTGGATAAATAAATCTCACCAGGCTTCAGCTTTTTTATGCCACTGGAGTTATATACATACCTAACTATATCCTTTTATATTCTATTTAGATTAATCAAATTCCAGTTTTGCATTTATTATGAGAAAAGTGCAATTATAGACAATGTTTACCCCCTGTAGTGCATATACTAAGCATTTAATCAATATGCTTTTGAATTTTAAGATTTTATGTACAAACATATCTTAAAGTGATATATTCCAATTCTTATGGAATCATTGGGAACAGGATTTCAACATAAAATGTTTAATTCCCAAATTAAGTATATAAGAGGATTGCCCATAAAACTGAAAAAAAAAAAAACAAACCTAGAGAGCTATGAACATCTCCTTTGCATGATTAATTACATATAAGTTTTGATTTGATTTGGGGTCCGAAAATAATACGATGGCTTCTCCCAGTGATCCCTGAGTTTCATTTTCTTTTACTGCCCATACCCTTCCATCCCAGCACTACTGCTGTGCTTAAATTCTGATTTATAATACACTATTTTAAGGCACTTTTATTTACAATGTTCTGATTTTAAACAGAATCATAACATTCCTTCCCAAATCCCCAAAGTGTAGTCTTATGTTTGCTGTTCCAGGACTTCTAAATAGTCAGGTTCAGCATGTAAGTTAGCTTTGAGCTCAAAATACTCATTTTTTGTCTTTTCCACTAACACCTTCCTTGGTCTGGAGTACATTAATGTCTCCATTAATTTTAGCTCCTCATGTGTTCCAGGATAATGCACCTCTATCTCAGGCTGGAGCTGGGCAATATTTTTCCTCAGGTACTCTGTGATCCCCAGTTGCTGAAGTTCCCGTTCTTTCTCCAAGATGTTTCTATATAAGGAACTGGCATCCTGGAAGGATAGAAATTCTGCTGTTTGATCTGTAGCTTTGTACTTCACATTTGAACCCGTGAGAGGTGAATTATTTTCCCTTTCTAGAAGACTCCTCTGGAGATGTTTTGAGTCATTTCTGTCTTTGTCATTTTTCTCCTCCTCTTGTTCTAGATGTTTGGGGCTGAAAGATGGACTTCGGTAGACATGAACCATTGGGCTCACCATATGCTGCTCATACATTGATGCACTGGGACGCTCAGTAGTATGATGTGTCATCTTATGACCATACATACTATACTGAAGGTGCACGGGACTGCTGTCCCTCATTTGCTCATCAGCTTGTTTCTTTTTGCACCTTCTCCTACGATGGAGGACAAGAACTACTATTCCTGCAGCACAGAACACAATAGTTATAAACACAATGAGCAGACCCAAAATTAAAACAGAAAGTGGAACTGCATCTGTGAGTGATCTTAAAATGGTATCAGCAGTATTGGTTGTAGTTGTGGGAGTGGTGACAATTATAAAACTAGAGTGGGTTGGTTGGGATGGACTATTAATTAGGCCTGGACATAAAAGTTCACTATTCAATGACTTTAAATCTTTTTTATCTAAATGCCCTGGGGATGTACAGAGAATGTCATCAGTCACTACATCTTTGCTTAGTTTTTGTATCCATTGCTGTAAACCGACTAAATCACAAGAGCAGTCCCAGGGATTATCCTCAAGCTCAATCTGGATCAATAAATCCAGTTCATCTAGGACATTACTCACAGGCAGATGTGTAAACTGGTTTGTTTTGAGGTTTATCCTGGTCAAGGGAACTCCTGAAAAAATATGAGGTGGTAAAGCTTGTAGAAGATTGTTATTCAAATAGAGGACCTTAAGTTTTGGCATTGTATTAAAAGTTCCAGGTAATATTTCCTTTATAGCATTGTATTCAAGGTACAGGTACTCAAGATTGTGGAGTCCTAGAAATAAACCATGGTTTAATTTAGTCAAATGGTTACCATTAAGATAGAGCTTTTGTAATCTGCTAAGGTTCATGAATGACCCTTCCTCAAGAATCTCAATCCGGTTGTTCCCCAAGTGAAGCAGTTCTAAAGTGGAATATTCCACCAGGTCAGATTTCATTAGGGTTTGAATAATATTGCCTGCTAAAATAAGTTTTTTAGGATTTTGTGGAGGAGGCTTTAAGTCAGATAAACTTTCGATATTTCGTTCCTGGCAATGAATTAGAAGTCCTGATGGAGAAAGGATTTTGCAGTTACAAGGAACTGGACAATAAGGTCCTGGAAGTGGAGTGGATGGCTTTGTAGCATAAGAAACTAAGCCTGGTACTTTGGTAGGACTTTTTGTAATAGATGTTGTCTTGGTTGATATATGACCATCATTTATAGACGAGGTCACCACTAAGTGTAATGACCCTGAAGGATCCTCATATTCTTCATGTACTGGGGGAGTAGGACAGATAGATTCCTTTTTCAGTCTACTTAGAACACTTCCTTTGACAAAAGAAGGACTATTGCAAACAACATCACCAATGATAGACTGAGGAGGCATATTTTCCAACCACGTCTTTAACTGCAATAAATCACAATTGCAGACCCATTTATTGTCTTCCAGCTGAAGGTCCAATATCCTGCCAATGTGTTCCAAAAACCCAACATATGGCAAAGTTTGCAGTTGATTACCACGGAGGTCCAAATGAGTCAATGGGACAAAGCGAAATATATTTGGAGGAAGAAACTCAATGGCATTATCATTTAAAATTAAGACTTTTAATCTATGGAGCTTGCTAAAGGCACTTGGTTCAATCACTGTGATGAAATTGTTATCTGCTTGAAGGAATTCCAAGTTCTCTAGGCCATGGAATGTGTCCTCTTTCAGAATTTCTAAAGAATTATGATTAATATGTAGTTGCTTCAGAAGGCCAAGGCCATTAAATGCACCAGGTTCAATATCCACAATATTATTAAATCCAAGATGTATTAAGATGGCACTGGGAAGTCCAGAAAAGTCATTGGTGTGTAGTGTAGTCAATCCATTTTTTAATAAAAATAGATGGAAGGGTCTTGATGGTGGAACATTTATTTGGGATAATGTCTTGATACCTCTTTCCTCACAGTTTATAAGCAGTAAACCATCCTTTTCCTCACATGAACATAGAGAATCACAAGATCCTCTAACTGGTAACAATGCAGGTGGAGATTGTAAAGAAGCTGAAGCAATCAAAGCTGAATATAGCAGATGAATCCAGAGCTTCATGTTGTTGTTCAATGAATTCTTATTCTGCAAAATAAAAATTGAATATGATGGAAGTTCAGTTATGGCAGTGAAGGGCATTTTCTCTTACACATTTTCAAACTATCATTTGCTTGGTTGAACATTAAAATATTCTTTCTGTGAGAAGCTTATGCATTTACTAAAGAATATATTTCTTATTAGGAAATGAGTAAGATCTGACTTTCTATTAATTCTACCACCCCAGGTTATAAAATTGATATAAAGAATTACTTTCAAAGAAACTGATATCATTTTTATATAAAATCCTCATCTTTTTTTCTTAAAGTTAACATTAATAAAATACAGATCTGAAACATACTAAAATAGTTAACAGAATAAAAAAAAGATTCATGTATTTGATATGTTTGAGTTATATGTTTTGGGGTTATACTGATATTTTTCTATCCTAAACATGATGAGTTATAGATTTAAAAGAAAAACAAAATACATAGGTCTTAAGTCGTACAGAAAGAAATGCAAAAAAGATGCAGGAAAGTAAAGTTTGAAAGGAGAGCTCTTTACTTCCTAACTCTCAACTTTTGATTTAGTCATTAGAATTACTTTTTTCAGTAGATTGATACATTGGCTAAATGTCAAGAGTACATCAAATTTCTGCTAAAATCTACAGAGACTTGAGGTAAAACCATTTTCAAGTCACAAAGACAAGCAATTAGTAAAGCCATAACTTAGGGAAATGTTACCACTGACTAGCCAAAATCAGAAACATATTACTGATAAACAACTTTACATTTAGGTTTTCATAATGCAAAGCATTATGAGATAGCATAACCTTACCAGGGACCATGTGGTAGAGCTCACACTAGGTTTTATATAAGGCACAGTAAATTAGGACGATCAAATTTCACACAGAGAGGGTTTTTGTTTTTTTTTTTGATGCTTATAATGAAATCATAGGAATATTTACAATCTATTACAAAGCCTTCAAGAAGAAACACTGAACTAAAATATAACTTGTACTGTAGGTTACTATACTAAAGGCAGATAAAACATAAGCTGCTTCTCAAATAACCTACTAGCAAATGCCAGTTGACCTCCCCAAGCATAGTTTTGAAATGGGCTAGAGGGTGCTGAATGTCATCACATAATTAACCAGCTGATGTGTTTCCTTATTAAGAGCTTAAAGACTTTTTTTACAATGACCTCTGAAACTAACTGTACTCTAACAGGAGCATTTGAGAATATGATATGAGTGATTTGGTAAACTGACAATGAAAATTAACTTAGAATAACACTACCATATATGCTATTTCATTAAAGGGGATTCAAGTATTTTAAAAGAAACTTTTTTTTTTAAATCTATAGATTGAATAAGTCTTGAATCAATGTAAATTGCAATCAGGAAATACTGAAGATTAATTTGATCAATCATTCTCTTTCTTGAAATGTTGTCTATAATATTATCTATAAGCTAAGATGGAAAATATCACACCCACCCACACACAGAGTGGATGTTATTAGAGTCACTAATTTATGGTATCGTTTTTCCTTTTCTATTTTAACAATGACACATTCATATGAGAAATAGGACATTATAATGAAAACCACACAAAATAACTTCCACCCTAGAAACACACCATAGGATCCAAAAATTGAATGGTAGAAATTTGATGGTAGTACAAATTATCTTTTTTAAAGTACTAGCCCTTTTTAATTCTATAATTCAGAAAGGAGAGAAAAACATTTTTTTTCCCTTCCTCAACAAATTACTAGAGAAGCTTTGAAGTGTGAAATGTTTCTGAGACGTTCAGGATCATGAGAAATATATTCAATATACTTTCAGTTTTTGTAGCAAGCAACATGTAGTTCAGTCCACAAGTTGTGATTCACTCAGAATAACAAACAATGAACTCCCCCACCCCTTTATAGGCTATAGGAGGAAATATAATGAACCATTCTGTGAGGTTAAGGACTTTAGGAAAACAGGAGATAATTTCCAGATGTTCATTCCACATTTTCCTTTACATCTTAGGGAAATTATGTTCTGCAAAGTCTAAGTTTAAAAAAAAAGAGGGAGAGAGTCAGAGAGAGATCTATGAAATCCATGTGTTTTGTTTTTTTCATGTTTTCAGAAATAGTCAAATGTGAGGAACAATACAGTAAATAAGTTGTTGCTGATAAAAAAAAAATATAATACTTCATTTCATCTTAAATGCCTTTCTGTTTATATTACACACAGACACACAAAAATGTCTCCAAGCAGGAGATTAAATAGCAAATAAATTTGTTAATTTTTGCTCATACTGAAATCAAAAATACTTAGAAATATTTACAAGTTAAAAAGCCTGCATTTAGCTCACAATATCCAACTGTACCATATAATCTACCACTATCCCAACTATTCTGCACAGCCAGCTGTTTTACTAAATGTCTCCTCTTAGAATACAGGCATCTGGTACTATATTAGGAATGCCAGTGACTGAGAGAAGGAAATTCAACATCACTTAAAGCAAAGTTACACACAAATAACACAAATGTAGCAAATCAATTAATTAAGAAAATTAAAAGAGTGATACAAAACTACTTGGAAGCCATTTGTAACATTCACCTTACCTGTACAGCAGACACTCCTCTAGACACAGTCAGTTACAAAATGCACAGTTGGGAAAGCAGTTTGAAATAATTCAGGCTCTTTGTTAAAAATGCAAAACACATCAAACAGATAAACAAACCCACCACTAAATGATTTCTTCTTACATGTCACTTTTCTGCAAGTCCAGACATAGCTGCAGCATTGCAAAGTTAAAACTCCAGGTCAAGAGAGAAAATGTAGAACATTTTACTGGAAATCTTTCAGGCAGAGTGAATGCTAGACCATCCTGAAGCAGTTGCCCTTTTTCCTCAATTAAAATTCACGGCATACTTCACAGCTATGCTGACTTTTTTTTTTTTTTTTTGCATATAGTTAACCATTTGCAAGCTTCCGAAAGCAGTAAATAAGCAAGATGTTAAACAGAGCTTGAATTGATCACTCTTGCTTTCTTAGGCTTTAGATGTAAGCTGCAGCTAGGTTCTCCTTCCTCTCTTTCTAGTCTTTCTTGTTAGCTCAGTTTGTTATTAGTCAGACTGCCAAGGGCTGGGAGGTAGGCGTAAATAAAGACTTCTTGGCTTTTGACTCAGCCTTTAAGCCCTTCCCCATCAGAGAGCTTTAATCTGCCAGTGTCATTTAATACAAGAGACAGCTCCACCTTGGGACTGCTCAACTCCTCCTCTTTCTGAAAATGGTCTCACCTCTTTCCCTCTTCTCCCACCCTCTTTTGCACTACTTGCATACTAAGTATAGGGTGAGTGAATTTATATGGAAAGAATTGCATACCACTTAATAAAACATTTTAATGAATGATTTTGCTAATGAAGCAGGCATCAAGGATATTTTACTTTATCTTAAATTCTCTGATCTGTCACAGTTCTATAAATGTGGTATGTGTGTGTGTGTGTGTGTGTGTGTGTGTGTGTATGTGTATGTATATGCATGTTTGTTCTGGAATAACAACAAAAATATTTTTTCTATAATGTGATTTTTAGTTTTTCTTTGGTTTGATTTCAGGAATGAGATTTAAGCTTTCAGCTCACAAAATTGTCTTTTAGATTGAAATTTAACAGCCACTGCTGAGAACTGGCAGACTATCTTTATGAACCTCAAAGCAGGTTACCACAGGTTCTGTGGCAAAAATCAGCTTCTATATTTGTTGACAATTTGACTTTTTAAAGAAATATAAGTAATTGTTGATATATATTATCTAAGGTTGCAAACCAAAAACTAATAACCTTTATCCAGAATAAAAACAGTTATATTTTAATTTGGCTGCTTTCCAAAAATAGCTTAATATTTGTGGAGCAAAGTACCTAGCATTATTTCAGGTCTTTAAATTATGACATATTTCTAAAAACATACTTTTGGGAATTACATATAATTGAACAATTCTATTTATAAGATCATTGGATCACAAGAGCTAAAAAAGATGCTAAAGGCCAACTAGTCCAACCCCTCCATTTTTTTTAGGAATATAGTTAAAATCCAAATAATTTGTCAATTGGCAAAGGTGAGGGTGGAACTAAAAAAGGATGGAAAATCTTATTACTTTCCCTTAAATATTCAGTTTTCCAACTGCCTGGTTTTTTTGAGCATTTAAGATGTATGATAGAATATATTCTCTATATTTCATTGTTCCTTTCCCTATAGCTAAAGTAAAATAATAATAGAAATTGGAATCCATTTCAGGTATCTTGAAAAGGATAGGTATTTATGAAATGATGTATTGTTTTAATGTAAATCTAAGAATTACAAATAATGCTATCAATCTAAATATATAATCTGTACTCAATATCTAGGATTTATATCTTTAAAATATGACAAATTATTATGAGCTGAAACTTTGTACTATTTTGTTTAACTAAAAGCAATGTATTTTTAAAATGATAATAGGAAAATATAAGCTTATCAATAGTGTATGGATCTGACAGTTTTCTTAAGTGAAGTCCAGTTTTGTGCTCCATATTTTTAAAATCTCTTACTAAAACTAACTTTAAAATGTATTTTCTTTTTTTAAAAATCAGCTTATCAATTTCTTTAACTGTTATAAAGTTAGTCAAGCTTCACTACTAAAACCCACAACTGTCAGCATCCCTTATTTCCCAAAAGGCCTGTTTAAAAAAAAAAAAAAGTTATTGCTTTTTAACTTGGCACAAAGAACAAGAACTTTTGCATATCCAAAATGAGCAAATTATATCTGGTACTTAAAATGAAATCATCTATGTATAGAAATGTAATTCAAACACTAAAACATCTTTTTAAACTAGTGCTTTAATATATCACATACCATTTTCTTTAGGGATAATTTTTTTTAATGGACACTACTTTCATGTTAAACAACATATAAAATTCTCAATTTGCAACATGAATGAAAAATTAGCAAAATGTTTGAATCTCTTGTGTTATTTGCAACTTACCACAACCAGTAATTTCTGATGCCATTTTGTGGAATTCCTGGCTTACCTTCCTTTATATTCTCACAGTCATTTAATATATGCATATATATATATATATATATATATATATATGTATGTATGTACATATGTATATTGCTAATCATCTTATCAGTATGGCATAGTATTCAGGAATGACTTAGTATGATTTTGATTTAGAGGAAAAATAGATAAAAGGAATCATTGATGTAATATGCTAATAAATGGTCAAAACATAGGCTAGCAAGCCAGAAATGAAGAGAAAAAGTTTTTTTTTTTTTTTTTTAAAGAACCTTATTACCCATTTCCATTGCTAACCAATCCTTGTTAGCCCATCACATTTTGTTTTTCATAAAGGAGTGGAAAATTAAAACAAACAAAAAGAGGAATAACCTAGAGAAATAGAAGAAAGAAGACTGGAAGAGGATTTTACTCACTCAGATATGGACAAGGGGAATTAAAGTTCTCTAGAGAGGATATGAACAATTTCTTTTTCACTCTCAAAGTCATCAGTAATGGTTTGACTTCCTATTCTTGTCTTTGATATAAATGTAATGGCAACTCTCTGAAATTATTCTTTTCATAGTTTTGTAGAGTATCATTACTAAACTTCAAACTATGATTTCCATGCTTAAAATTCTGTTGTAAATACATCATTTGATAAAAAAGGGGGAAGAATATGAGGACTAGCCCTTTTGAGTAGGAGGGTTTGGAAAGCAAAGTAATGGACAAAGAAATGGATTCTGGCATAGCTCATTGAAGGCAATCTGAATAATTCTGACCTAAATTAAAGGCCTGAAAAAAATCATATTATCACAGATTTAGAGTGGAGAATGACCATAAAAGTCTTATGATTGAAACCCTTTCTTTTAAAGATGAAGATACAGAACTCTATAGATTATAAACCATTTGCTTATTTAACTGTTAAGTGTTAGATAATAGACCTGAGTAGAATTTAATCCAACATGCCTTGACTTCAAGAACAATGCACTCTCCAAAATATCTTGAATCCTTCCATTAATGAAAGCTTGTAAATATTCATTCAATATAATGACAATTAAAACACACACACACACACACACTTCAAGCTACAAAACCATATTTCATTATTGACCTCATAATGGATACCTTTCAATAATAGATAATGAGAAAATATCAGTCTTCAATTTCTGTCTGTATAAAAAAGCAATGGGCTATTAGTCCGTTTCAGTGTTCCATGATTCAGCTGTGTAGATTACAAATCATCTCATTTTCTCCACAAAGTTTTCTTCAAAATAAATAAAACAGTCATCATGCTTGACTGTACAGTTTCAGCATTTATTATGCTCCAAGTGCAATGCATACCATAGGATTGATTTCTTTGTTAAAGTGATCTAGTCTTGAATTAATGTTCACACTATATTTCACAAATTGGATGGAAAATGAAAAGTTCTCTCAAGTAGTTGGTATGTAGACTGAGTCTACAAGTTATATGCTATACCCTATAGGTGTATTCTATAAATATCTTTCTTTAGAATATAAATTCGCAGAAGACAAAGATTGAGATTGTAATCTTTGTATAGCATCAAGCACAGCTATGCACATGGGAAAATATTCTTGCTCATTGAACCTATTTATGTTTATAGAATGTGAACTTCACCTAACTTAAGGGATACAAAATGTACATGTACCTTTATGTATAGAGAATGGACTGATTAAACAGAAGATATTCTGAGAAATATACGTACTAAAGTGTGAAACAACTGATTGATGAAATGGTAAAAGAGCAACATTATACCCCTTTACCCATTATTATAAAGAAAGCTTTTCGGAGGGAAAAAAGAATACTATGAGATGTTTGCAATTTAAAGAAATAGAAGCCATATTTTTTTTTTTTAATATTTGTTGCTGAAAACATTATTTTGAAGAATGTTGAGAAACAGTTATGTACCATTGGTTTTTGTACATATCAGGGTTGGAGATCAATGACTTTTCCATGATCTATTCTTGAAGTTGTCAATAATGCAGACTGAATAAGAGTTTTGTAGTATTATAGGATTATAGCATTAAAGCTTTGAGATTATACTGAGTAGTGGCTCTAGAATGAAAGAATTCAGTTAGCATAATAAGGACACTGAGTTCATAGAGCATCATGAGTAGATATATTTAGAGAAAGTAAAAATCTTATAGGTTACTTTATCTAATGTCTTCCTTTTAACTCACGTGCAGAAAGTGACATGGTCAAGGTCACACAGGTAGTAAGTGATAGAACAACGAAATGTGTAAAAGTATTTAACTCATTCAAAACCTGAATTATTGGAGAGAAAGAGAGACAGACAGACAGACAGACAGAGACAAAAACAGAGAAACAAAGAGAACAGAGAGAGAGACAGAGACAGAGACAGAGACAGAGAAAAGAGAGAGATGTTTAGTTTAAAGTGGATGGATGGTAAATATTTAGCACTAAATGGGAGGCAGTAAACATGGAAATTAAAATATGCTCATTTTCCACTTTTGTCTAAGGTAGGCTCTGCAACAAAGAATCCAGTTCTGTTTTAGTGTATTTTTTCCTGTAGTAAAGCTGAAGAAAAGTATCACTATTTTCAAACAGAGAATATGGGATATATAATAAGAGAAGGCTCTTTTTTATGGAACATTGCTATTTTTTAGACAATGACATATGTAGATTTTCAATTTCATCTTTCTCCAATTACAATTATTTAAAATATATTAAATTTTTAACTGACAAGGTTATTTTGAAAAAAAATTCAAATATTTAAACCTAGGGAAAAATAGTTGGAAATAGTTGCTATGTTGTGCCATGAACACTGTGAGTAGGTCATACTGAAACTTACTTTAATGTCTCTGAAATAGAAATCCCAAAAAGACAAGTATATAAAATTTTTTGATTCAAGTACATTAAGAGATTAAAAGACAATGTTATTCCATTTGCTTGTAAATCCTTTACTTGTCCTTATAAAAACTTGACCTCAATACTAAGATACTTTAATGAATTTCATCAATGGATGTGGCATTCCTTCTAACAATGAATATCACAAAAATATGACACATTCACTTTTTAAAAAAATGTCTTTTTCATGTGAATACCCTATTTTCAAATAGCATTGGGGGAAGTTTTTTTGAACTAATTTTATATTATATTTATTTATATAATTATAAACTTACCCCTGAATTCTGCTGGTAATAAAAATAAGATGATGGTGATTATTTTCCTTTAATTTTTCATTTCAAAATTCTATAATTATTAATGTTTTACATAATTAATATGTGAATGTTGAAGTTGCAATCCGTGTTCCAAAGTAGATTAAATTCATAGTAATACACAGATAGTAATAAGGTTCTCATCTAATGGATATTCAATCAGTTTGAAGGCCTAGTATGATGACAATGATTTATACAATTGTGTTGAAAGGATCCTGTCTTTTCACACCAGAAGAATGGATGGCTTTATTCAGCAAGATATATCATTGGGCTGACAGATATTTTACATAAGATTATAAAGAAAATATCTTACTTAAATATGTATTAAAAATCATGACAACTTTGAGGTGAATTTGAGATGTGAATTTTTAGTGGAATCATTTTTAAATTCTCAAATGCATGGATCACTAAGTGGGTTCATTTTTCTCCAGAACTCTTAAAAAGATTAAATGCATTTTAATTTAACCTAACAGTGTCCTGTATGTTCAAGTAGATTTGAAGCTAAAAGTGTAAAGGCAATAATTGAATATCTACTCCAAAATATTTGTGGCATCTTAGTTCCTGTTTTATGACTTGCACTGGCCAGGCACCAACCATCTTGCCTCCTTGTTCCTATCAGTAAAGAAATTTCTCTGATAAAAATTTAGTCCCAAAATAGAACATTCCTATCCCTAGGCCCCATGCAACACTCTAGACTATTTAAAAGATGCTTTCATTTATTTTTACTTCCATTAATCTTGCACATCCTTTAATTAAAAAAAAATAAAAAAATATTTCTGATTGCCTTAAATTGCAGAGTCAACTGTAAGAGAAAGAAAAATAAGATGAATTGCCACAAGTCTAGAAATTAGATGATATACTTCCTTACTTAATTATTGACTGTTTTTGCCTTACGAAAAAGTTACTTTATTTTTCTCTATCTCTACTTCTGTAGAAGATAAAATATTTCGTTATATTCAAATGGTTTAATGTAGTAGGTAAGATACATTTCCTATTAAGTTCTGAGTTCAAATTCTCCCTGTGACACTTTCTACCTGACTAACCTTGTAACTCAATCAATCTACATGTGCCTCAGGCAGTTCTCTAGGATTCATCCACTAAAACAGATGTGTTAAAAATATGCATTTGAAGGAATAGTTTCTATACTGGAATTCTCTATGCTTAAAGAATGGCAGTACTGTTCACTATTCATTCATAGACAGATACCCACACAATAATGTTCAGGATATATACTCCCAAAAATATATATGAAGAGTTAAAAATTAAATCAATCTTCAAGATATTTCCAAAAGCTTGAGTTATCCTGGAGAAAAAAAAAAAAAAAAAGAAAAATTGACAAGCTTGATTAATTTGAATTCTGATATTCTAGCATTAGATAGGCATTACTGCTGACTCAAATAATAATTTCAAAAATAATATAATCTATTTGGATTACATATATACATATATATACATAAACAGATATATACATATATCTGTCAGTATACATATATACAGATAATACATATTTACCTACCTACATATATGTATACATGTAAGCATGTTTGCACAGATAAAACAGCAGATTTTTAATACCAGGCTAACTTCTCTCTGACAATATGGACATGTTTGTAAACAATGTACTTGTACTCTGGAAATGAAAACTCACTTCAATATTAGGAAAAAAATAATTACAGAAAAAAAGATTTATTTTTCCTTCATTTTTTATTATTCATTGAATAAGAATATTATTTTCCACAGATAGCAAATGGATTTTCATAACACACAGACATGTTTGTTGAGGAAAAGAAGCAATAGGTTAATTGATAAGTCATAAGCTATGATTCAAATTGTAAAATTATTTGTTTTAATTATTAATCAGCTAAGGAATTAATAACAAAAGGCAGTTGCTGAAATATTATAGTCAGCACTGGTGTACTAATGGTAACCATAAGTTGAAATATTCTTAGTGACACATTTCAGTGAATAATGTTGGCATTTTTGTTGAGAGAAAACTTGCTGAAGAAATCTAAATGTAAAATAAGTAATATTAAAATTTTTATATTAAACTTTTAAAAGTCTTCAGAAACTTAGAGTATGAACTTTTGGGGTTATGAATAATTCATTTATATTCATATAATAGTATATTGCTTCAGAACTCAACTATCTTCAATAAATAAAAAAAAGTATGCTTCATTTATATACATAGAAATTGCCCAAGGCTAGAAATAAATCTCTACATTTCTGCTTAACTGAACTTTTGATGATGCTATTGTTCTACTGATTTTTTTTTTCTAAACAGCTACTTTTTTGGGGGAGGGATGGTATGCTGGCTTTTAATGCTTGAGACATGGACAGAAATATGCTTCCTCTATAAATTTAAGAAAGTTTTCAGGGAGAACAATTTATAGTAGCACAGTAGCAAAAATAAAGCCAAGGTCTATTGATTGGGGAATGGGTAAGCATGCTATAGTAATTACAGGAAATAAAATGTCACTGAAATATAAGAAATAAATATGATCTTTACAGAGAAGCATTAAAAGATTTTATGAACTGATGCAAAATGAAATAGAATTTGAACCAGGAAAAACAATAAAATTTAACAAAATAAATGGAAATCATTACTACCATCAAAAAATAGAATTGAACCTGGCAAAATTATTATTAGCAAGATTGGCTCTAAAAAGGTGTAAGTTAAGATACTTCCCCATGCTTCTTTGAAGAGATGCAAAACTAGTGATGTGCTACATTACATTTAAAATAATTTTTGACATATTGATTAATTTTTCAGATTTCTTGTACTCTTATTCTTTGGTATAAATGGCAGCTCTCAGGAAGGAATTGGAAGGGAACTATATTTGGAACTGTGAGGGATATGAAAACCAAATATCAGTATTATTCTTCTCACAACAAAAAATATCTTGGGATAATCTAAAGAATCTATGTGTCTTGATTTAAACTTTATCTAAAGAATACAAAATTGCTCATATCATGCTCAGAAAGCTGGTCCTTTTACCATTAGGATACAATAAAAGATTGCTTTTAACTTTTATATCTTCCAGTACAATTCAAGAAGTATTTTTCTACCATATGCCTGGTAGGTTAAATAAGATTTCAAATAACACAACATAACCCATCAAGAAGTTAACAATTTAATGGAGGAGCACAATATATAGAGAGATAAGGGCATATATAGCACATATACAAGATGAATACTAGTGTGAGAAAACAAAATACAAAGTTTTCTTATAGTACATAAAGAGATTAGTATTTATTTAGTCAATACAATCTTTTCCCCCTATAGACATAAATCTCATGAAAATTCAAACTTCTATCCACTTAAGGTTTATAAATTATTTCCTTCTGTAAACTCCTGCATATTGGTAGTATGAATACTATTGTCTTCTTTTAGAAATAAAAAGACAAATTCTAAGTGTGAAGAAACTTATTCTTCACTATAGAAGTAGCACAATTCAAAAGTAGAATCTGATCTCAGAACTTAAAATACTTTCAGTGGTTTCCTTACAGAAAAATTAAATGCATATGGATATTATATTAAACACATCAAAATAAGGGGAAAAATATAGTGAACCAATGAAATAAAATTCCCTCTTTAGAGACAGTTGTTGACATAATGTATTTAGTTGGAGATGGAGTCTTGAAGATGAGTTCCAATATTGTTTCAGATACTTACAAGCTAAATGATTCATGAAAAGTGACTTATCCTCTGTTTTCCTCTGTTTCCTCAGATGTAAATTGGAGATAATTATAGCTTATGACTAATAGAGTTTTCATAAGAATCAAATGAGATAATGTTTGTAAAATTATTTAGTATACTGCTTAGTTCATAGTAGATGCTATGTGAAGATTTATCTTCCTTCACTTACCCCTACTATATGTGTCTTACCACCAGGATTAAGTGATAAAATGAGTCATGGATTATCTCTTCATACATAGTGACTGAGTAATAAAGAAAGTGCCAAAAGAATTTCATTGCTTCTAAACCTTTGTCAAATGATGAATGAAAATTAAATACAAAATAACATTTCCTAACAGAAAAGTGACAGGTCAAAATAATTGTTTGATAAAAATAAATTTTTGAAATCTTAGCTTGAAACAACAAAACAATAGCCTGTTTCACAGGAACACTTTTCAGTAGCAAGGGTCATATTAGTCACTACGATTTGGAAGAAAAGAGGAAAAATAAATTTATAATGTAAAACCAACCCCCAAAGTTTGTGTGCTAGCAATAAAATTCCAGAGCATTCTGAAATTCTGATTATATTGCTTGCTGACAAATTTGCTCTTTTCCTTTTCATTTACCACCCTCTAGTGGTTTCAAAAAAGTATTTGCTTCTTAATTTGAAAATAATATTAAAAATGTTGACATCTGGTCAAGCCTAATTATGAGATTTTGGAGTGTCATGTTTATTGCTCTTATTGAATTGACAAATAAGCTGGGATGAGATGTAAAAGGAATAAACAATAATTCCAAACTCTGAATATGATCAGTAATAACAGAAATACTGAGAAGTCTCCATTTGTGTTCACTTTTGAATTAATTTTTTCCACAGAAAATTATTGACATTCATAAGGGCTCCAAGATTAAATCTGACTAAGAGATAGAAATTCTTATTTGTTCCTGTTTAAATATATGCAATGAAAATCGGTACATGGTCAAATTTCTAATGTGGAGCAATTAAAAATTCATATAAATGCCTATTAAGATATTTGTTTATATCAGATCACTGAAATTGCTAATCATTTTCTGATTTCTTCAGTAAGACTCTAATACCTAAAAAGACACCTGAGACTACTGATAAATTTGCTTGCTTAGTATCTCAATGATATATTTAGATTGTTTATATAAGCATTTAGATTATTCACAATAAAAACATAAAAGAAAAATGGGAAGGAATTTCTGGTTATTTTCTATAGCACACCACATGCCTAACTCCTCTCATTTCCTCCATATTGATTTGTGTTTCTGTTTTAAAAAATAGTTTTATTGATTTCATTAAAATGCCTTCATAATTAACACATATATGTATACATGTATATATGTTTATGTAAGTGTGTGTGTATGTGTGTGTGTGTGTGTGTGTGTGAGAGAGAGAGAGAGAGAGAGAGAGAGATTGAGAGAGAGAGAGAGAAAGAGAGAGAGAGAGATGATTGTGTGTGTGTGTGAAACTGTGTAACTTTGGGCAAACTATCTTTAAACTTCAGGAATTCTAATTTAATTGCTGTTATGAGAGACTCTAACATCAAATGCCCATTTCACCCTTCTCCCCTCCCCC
Organism: Sarcophilus harrisii; assembly: GCF_902635505.1. Taxonomy (NCBI): domain Eukaryota; kingdom Metazoa; phylum Chordata; class Mammalia; order Dasyuromorphia; family Dasyuridae; genus Sarcophilus; species Sarcophilus harrisii. The sequence continues at coordinate 130,810,103 of NC_045428.1, forward strand.
ACATAGGAGCTTAAAATAGTCTCTATCCTGAGTATGGAAGAGTTGCTTGTGATCTGTACCAGTTAAAGGGAATGCTCACATACATGAAATCATTAATCCTTGAGCTATTGAGGTTATTAAAAGTAAAAATTTAACTATAACCACCCTAAACAGACAACTTTAAATTATATTTGTCGGAACCTTAAAATAAAGATAAATATAGCAAAAATAAATAAATAAATAAATAAAAGAAACTGTCAATTGTTCAGGCATTGAATTTCACTGAAATAAATGTCTATGAATATATTTTTTTCATTCCACCTCTAGACCTTGTCCCAAAAAATTCACTGAGAAATATTGTAATTTTTTGATAGGAAACTACTACCAATACCCCAATACTCCAAAATCTAACTTGTAGGGTTTTATGCTGCTGCTGCTGCTGCTTCTTCTTCTTCTTCCTTCTTTCTTCTTCTTCTTCTTCTTCTTCCTTCTTCTTCTTCATTTATTTGTTTGTTTTATTTTTGATTCAGGTAGGACAGGGATGCAAAATGTATAGCTAGAGGCATGAAAAGGTAGACAATTAAAAATTAATATATAAGGAAATCAGATAGCCGAGAAATGCTGTTCCTGCATTACTGGCTCCAACAAAGAAAATGATGACTTCCTTTTTATCAGAGTCAGAATACTACTCAGAGACAGAATCTAGGGGAAGTTGGACAGATAACATAGGAAAAGAAAAATCAATAAAGGGGTACTCAAAAGAAATGAACTTAGCAAAAAGGAAATTAGAGTGGATTGGGTACGGAACACTGGGTAAATACCTTTGAGGTCTAAACAATTATATAAAAGGTTAAATACTATAGGATTAATGTCAAGGGTCAAGCAAAAGAAACTGGTGTAACACAGGAGAATAGCTGACCTCAATAGATTATCTCAAATTTTCTATTTTCTTTTCCTTAATAATCCTAACTGGACTCCGACTAATTTCCTGAGAAACTTGCCAAATACTGACTGCCTGAATGATTTAATCAGAAAATTACTCAAAGGGTTCTATGAGTCTAAGATTTTACTAGATTCATATTAGGAATTTGACTGTGTGTATACTTGGTTTGAAATAGTCCTCTGACACAGATGGGTCCCTTGTGGGAGGAAATAAGTTTCGCTTATTAATTCTTGCTTTTTACAATTGGGTTCTCAGTACCACTCTTCCAGGGCAGGCATAATTGTGACTAGATTAAGTAATTTTTCAAATACTTTTTATTTATTTATTTATTTTTAGTTTATTTATAAGGGAAAGGTCCATGGGGCAGCCAGAGATGAATAAGGAAAACATTTTTTTGATAAGTCCAGATGTTGGGAATAACATAAAACAATAGGAGTCAATGTAAAGTTTTATTGCAAGCAATAGGAAAGAGGAATAAAAGAAGAAAGGAAAAGGGCATTTGGCATCCAACTCAGGCATAGTTAGCAACAGAGAATATAACTTATGTAAGGAGCATTTAATTTTAGGGAACGCAGAGATATGAGTTCATTCATTAGAAAAAATAGTTTTCTATTGGCAATGGGTGTTTCTGCTGAGGGAGGAGTATGCTCCAAAGTGCTCTTTTGAAAATGTGGGTCTTATACTATTACTTTGGATTACTACTTTGGGCTGGCCAAATCGTGTATTAATGGTCTGGACAAAATATTGTTTGGGGTTTTTTATTTGGGAGGAAAGAAAAAAACGAGCTGATTGGAGAAAAATATTTGGGAGACATAGCTGTACCAATCTTAAAAAAAGTTATTGCTAGTATTTTTCCATGATTATATTCAAAAAGCATATAGCCTCCCTTAAGAGGAGACTGTCATGTTGGCTTCAACATCATGTAAGATTAGAACAATAGGTTCCATGTGTAGATTCTATAAGCTATAGCTGTCCTTAAGGGGAAACCATCATGATGGAGCACCATCAGTCCCAATTTTATAAAAGTACCAATTTAAATTAAACAATTTCAGACAAATTCAGGTAAGAATTATAGCATCACTTTTATTTATTTGCTTATTTCCATTTTGCTTCTATCCTTGCCCTCCCACCCCATTAGACTATATGATCCTTGAAGCTAGAAAGTACCTTTTCTGTTTGTTTCTGTTTTTGCCTTTCTTTATAATTCCATTGTTTACCATATAGTAAAACATTATTAAATTCTTGTTGACTAAGTGATTGGTTGAAAAACTGATTGACTTTTAAGAAATTTATAATAAAGTATAAATTACTTGATGGGTCAAACCTGCAATAGATAGAATGGATAAGCATTAAGGATGTAGAAGAATAAAGGAATTTAAAATGAATAATACAAGGAAAATGAAGAAAGTTGTTGAAGAAAAGGCTATCCAATGAGACTATTCTTCCTTCAGCAACCTGCCATTGATAAGTGATATTCTGTCCCTTAAGGGGAATTTCTTCAGACTTGAGTGATATTGAATGAACATAGATATTTATCTACCTGCATACTTGTTTTCAGATTCCTCAGTTAGGAGGATGGGGTACTGGAATTATGAGTAGCTTTTACTGGCTTATGGGATAAACATTGTAGTACCCCCAGTTTCTTGCACTGAATCAATATGAAATATACCAGCTAACAGTATAGACACAGATATAATGCATCTCCTCTGGAATATTTGCCCTGAATTTTGAAGGGACCTGAAAACCCTGAAAATAACATTCGGGAGCATCTTAGTGAGGATGGGAATACTGAAATCCTGGAGTCTTGTCTACCTTTACTGAAGCTTTGATGTCAGAAGATATCTGAAGAAGATTAGGAGGAATAATAAAACATTCAAGGATATAAATTGCAACATTAAAAAAAAATGTCCATGTTTAGATTAATGTTTTATAGATAGATATGATGTATCTATAGTATGTAAAATGGATAAGAATAGCAATCACTAGACTTTATATAGGATTTTAAGTTTTATAAAGTTTTTTATATGTAACTCTTTATTCCCACCACACTGTGATATAGGTATTATTATTTTCCCAATTTTATAGATGAAGTAACTAAAGCACAGAGAGAAGTGACTTCTCCAGGGTTATAGGGCTAGTAACTATCTAAATCAAGAGTTGAAATGATTTCTTTCTGAAATCAAATCTTATACTTTATGTCCTGGGCCACATAGGTGATAAGGAATAGGCTTCTGAGTACAGGATTTCTGGGTTTTAGTTTTGCCTTTGACATATAATACCTATATAGGTAAGTCACTAAAACTCTCAGGACACCTACCCAACTTTCTACAACTTTAAATTGCACATTAATTATGGATCTACATTGGGAGAAGTTTCCTTTCTGGTTATGCTTTATACCAATGAAATAACACATTAGGATTAAAAAAACAATGGGTAAGGAGAAAATTGAATGATTGCCAAAAAAAAAAAAAAAAAAAAAAGGCAAGAAAATATAAGGAAATAGACCTTAATTCAAGGGGTGGCAGATGAACTATTCACTTGATTGGATAATCCAGGTTGATTAGAAAATGCTAGTCAATTATCATTTACTAAGCACCAGGCATTTTTGCTAAGTACTGGGGATACAAAGAATAAGGTGATAAAATGAGGAAAGTCTACACTGGAGGAATTCACAGTCTTTTTTGCTTAACCCACATGAAAAAAAGTATGTAAAGTCAAAAATATAAACAATAAATTGGAGGTAGTCTTAGAGGGAAACTACTCAGTTAAAAGGAAGACAGAGAAAAACTTCTTAAAGAAATGGGGAACGTTACCTGAGACCTGAAGGAAGCTAGAAAAGAGAGAAAATGAAGATGAAAAGAGAGAATGTCTCAGGTATGAAGAAAAGCTATAAGTCAGAAGATGGTGTGGTATGTGGGAAGAACAACTAACTTGATTGCAGAATAAATTAAAGAGCGATAGATATAAGAAGACTGAAAAGGTAGCAAGATTAGGAAGGAGTTTTAAAGGCAATGCACTTTAAATGTGATTCTGAAGGTAATGGGACACTATTAGAATTTATTAATTGAGGAGTTGGGGTGATATAATTAGACTTGCATTTTAGAAAGATCAGCTCTTGAAGAGCAGGTTGGAGTGAGGAAAGACTTGAATCAAGTATCTCCCAACAAGTATGCTATTGAATTTTTGAGAAAAAATAATCTATGATTTTTAAAAGGAATATGAAAATCTAGAAAGTCATCAGAGTATACTGGAAAGACAGATAGACTTGAAATTCAAAGATTTCAGTTCTTCCACATAAAAGCTGAGGAACTGTGAGTAAATTACTCTCCTTTGACACTTCTGAGTATTTTCTCATCTATGGAATATATTTTACTTGCATAAAAAAGGTTGTAGCTTATCATATTAGTGATGACAACTAAAATGTAAGAAACTGCATACTTCTTCTATATTCATATTAAAGTTTGCTGTTTAAACTATGAAACTAGACTTACAGCAAGTTTTCCTGTCTCAGCTTTCTCTACCATGTATACCAATTGATCATTAAAACTGCCAACCAACAAGCAGGGATTAAACACTTAACAATGTGCCCAGTGATAAATACCATAAAAATGTATTTGTGGGGAAAAAGTATACATTCAAATAAAAATACACATACATAACACAAAATAGTATAAATTGATATGCTATAATATGGCATAATACATATATACTAATGTATATATGTACTTAATGTATATATGTATATATGAATTTAATGTATATATGTACTTAATGTATATATGAACTTAATGATTTTCATGTTTGTTTAAACTCTACAACTTCTATGAAAAATTATCTTGGGATCAACATCAATTGAAAGAGATAAAATTGTGCCTCCTTTGAAATACTATAAAACATTAAAATAATGCATTGTTACAAAAAATCAATTTTAATATCATTAGCAATTATAAATAGAATAAGATAAATAATTTAAATTTACCTTATTTATGAATATCAATTCAAGTAGCTATAAAACAGATATATGTAATATTTTACAGTATTTTATAAGAATTATAAGATCGCATAAGAATTTAAAAAGCAATACATACCAAATATGCATATTCACATAAATCACTAGTGGCAGTTTCATTTTTGCAAGAACATACCTTTTTATATAAGAAAATTTCAATTGTATTGTATCCCTTATAAAACATGTTTATTTAAAAAGAAAAAAATATTTCAACTAAAAGCTTAAAAAAAAGATTACAAACTAAGCAAAAACTTTTACTTAAAGCATAAATAATTCAATCTCCAAAAAATGTGAACTGAGACAATATTCAGTTTGTAGTTCAATATCCCCCTCTGCTGGTAGAAAATATGTAGTGTTTCATGAAATATCTAGTTTTTTTAATACTAGACTATATTTAAGTTCTAAAAAGACATAACAAATTAATTTGGGTGTTTCCCCTTCCTCATTATGTCTTTCTTTTTCTCAAGGATATTTGAAAAAATTCAAGTTATTTTAAATGATGACTAGACAAACTTTAGTAAATATATACTTGGAAACATTTTTTCATATGTGATAAAACCATGTTTATTATAATTAAACAAACTCATCATAGTCTATTATAGATAAATGTAATTAATAATTAAATTTTTAGCTGGTATATAATAGGGGTTTATAAAATATTTTCTGATTATTTTGTTGATGGATTATACAATTCTGAGTAATTTGAGTCCTCAAAGATCCCAATTCATAGATTTGGAAACAAAGGTATCAATCAGATAATAACTTTCCCCCCACCAATCATCATCCTAATACCTAATATTTATAGTGATAGTTCTTTATAAATGTAGATAGAAAAATAACTTTTCCCCCACCAATCATCATCCTAATACCTAATATTGATAGTTCTGTATAAATATAGATGTGATAGTTCTGTATAAATATAGATATACACACACATATCAGAAGGAAAACACAAGGCTTCTTAATGTTATGGCAGCTTCTTTATACTACACTATTTCCCACATATCACTTTAAAAAATTCAAAAGGCTTTCTTCAAAACAACTCTGTGCAAGAGGTAAATGGGGAGCCTAAACTTTAGAAAGGAACAATAAGCTACCCAGAGGTCCACAGATTGCAAGTATCATTAATCAAATTCAATCTGTTCTTACTTATTACAGAGAAAGACAGGGTTGGAAGGAAGCTGTATTAAAATCTAATCTACAGTTTCCTAAAAATTGACCAATCTTTACTATGAAAAGTATCTTACTACCTCAGAAGGGTTAGTAAGGAATTCCCTTTTAGGATAGTTCTCATTGGTATGCCCCATCTCCCTCTTTAAATCACATTTGATTTTACTTCTCTGAAAATTTTTTTTCATTTCTCTTATTTCTGCCATCCAGCTTCAAATAGACTGTTTCATCCATTTGCTATGTGATAGCCCTTCAAATGTTTCATGACAGAAATCGTCTATCATTTGAGACTTTTTCTACTTCAGGCTAAATGTTTTATCAGATTTTCATATAATATTATCTCTAAGCCATTCCCCATTTTGTTTACCCTCTTCTGGACGATCTACAACTATCAATTTCATTCCCCCAAACTAGCATCTAGAAATGAGAACAATGCTTCATATACATGGTAAATAGAGCAGAGCACAGTGTATATATCACCTCTTTCATCTTATATTCTATTCCTCCATTAATGTAGCTAGAAAAACACTGTTTTTTAGTCATCTTTTAGTTACCATTTTTTAAATCTCAAAATGCCACACCCACCTAGTACCAGGAGGGATTCAGCACAGGCACAACTGTTAATCCCAGCACAGCCACTTCTGTCCCACTGCTGCTTCACTGCTACTTCCTCTTGTCTGTTGAGGAAGCTTGGTAACACCACAATGCCCCAAAAGCTGTCTGCAGTTTTGGTTTTGTTTGTTGGTTGGTTTTGTTTTATTGTTGTTATTGTTAAAATGAGTAAAAAGGCAAAGCAGACTCTAACTATAGATTGGTTCTACACTCAAAGAGAGCAGAGTTCAAACCTGAGGAGACAAAAAGCAGATTGTCTCTGGATAAAATCCCAAATGGTGATATAACCTGGTTCCCATCACACAAGGCTCTCATAGAAGAACTAAAAAGGGTCTTATAAGAGAGCTAGAAGGAAAATGGGGAAAGGAAAGTGAAGCTTTGCAAGCAGGTCTAGATAAGTCATGTCACCCATTAAAAGATAGAGAGGGTAAAGAAATCAACTCCCAGAAAAAACAGCATTAGTGAATTGAAAAAAGAAAATAGTTCCTTAAAAAATAAAATTGGCAAAATGAAAAAAAAAAAAATCCATAGAAAAAAACAAAACAACTCATTTAAAAACTCAATTGGACAATTACAAAAAGAATTTTTTTAAAAAAGTAAATGAGGAAAATAATTAATTAAAAATCAGAATTGAATAAATGGAAAAGAATGACTCAAGGAGACATCAAGAATCAGTCAAACAAAACCAAAAATGAAATGAAAAAATCTAAAAAAGCTGTTAAATACCTACTTGAGAAAACAACAGATCTAGAAAATAGATCTAAGAGAGATAATCTAAGGATTATTGGACTCCCTGAAAATCATGATAAAAAAAGAGCCCAGACACTGTTTTTTCAAGAATTCAAAAAAGAGAACTGCCCAGATATTATAGAAACAGAAGGTAAAATAGATATTGAAAGAATTTATCGATCACCTCCTGAAAGAGATCACAAAATCAAAACTCCAAGAAATATTGTGGAAAAATTCCAGAACTATCAGACTAAGGAAAAAATACTACAAGCAGTAGTAGGAAAAAAAATTCAAATACAGAGGAGCCACAGTAAGAGTTACTCAGGATCTAGGAGCATCCACATTAAAGGATCGAAGGGCCTGGAATCTGATATTCTAAAACACTAAGGAACTTCATATGCAGCCAAGAATAACTTGCCCATGCAATATGAGCTTTTTTTTCCAGGGAAGATGGACATTCAAGGAAATAAGTGAATTCCATTTATTTCTGATGAAAAAACTAGAACTAAACAAAAAGTTTGACCTCCAAATATAGTACTCAAGATAAGCTTTAAAAAAGTAAAAAGAAATCTTGGGAACTATATTTCTATTATGAGTATACATAAAGAGTACATGTATAATTTTGTTTTACTGTTATAATATAAAAAAATAATCTAGAGGTGGAAAAAATATACCAGAAAAAGGGAAAAGTAGAGGTACTACATCTCACAAAGAGGCAAAGGAAACCTATTATATCTGGGGGAAAGAAGGGAGGGGGATTAACATAGTGTGAATCGCATGCTCATCAGAATTAGTTCAAAGAGAAAATATTAGACATATTTGATTTACAGAGAAACTTCTTTCATCTCATTGAAAAGTGGGAGGGAAAAAGCAAAAAGGGAAGGAGTAGGCTGGAATTCAAAAACTGTAAGGGAAAGGTTTAAGAAAAGAGGAGGTACTCAAAAGGGGAGGGAGGGAGGAGGAAAAGGGAAAAGGAAAGAGAAAAGCATAATCTGGGGTTAACAAGATGGCAGAAAATACAGAATTAGTCATTTTAACCATAAATGTGAATGGGGTAAACTCCCCCCAAAAGTGGAGGCAGAGAGTCAGAATCCTACAATATGTGTTTTACAGGAAACACACTTGAAGCAGAGTGATACATACAGAGGAAAGGTAAAAGACTGGAGAGACTCTACTATGCTTCAGGTGAAGTAAAAAAAGCAGGAATAGCTATCCTTATCTCAAATCAAGAAAAAGCAAAAATTGATCTAATTAAAAGAGATAAGGAAGAGCATCATATCTTGCTAAAAAGTAGCATAGATAATGAAGCAATATCAATATTAAACATATATGCACCAAGAGGTATAGCATCTAAATTCTTAAAGGAGAAGTTAAGAGAGCTGTAAGAAGAAATAGACAGCAAAACTATATTAGTGGGAGAGCTCAACTTAGCACTTTCAGAATTAGATAAATCAAACCACAAAATAAATAAGAAAAAAATTAAAAAGGTAAATAGAATACTAGAAAAGTTAGGAATGAGAGATCTTTGGAGAAAACTAAATGGAGACAGAAAGGAGTACACTTGCAATTAATAATTAGGTATTTCAGAAGAAGGACTGGGGTAGAGATGAGTATGTTGAGATCAGGTGTGCAGATTAATAGGAATGGGATAAAGGGAGAGAGCTGTGTGTGTGTATGATTATAGATATGCATATATGTGGGTATATGTATGTATAATATATAATAATGTAAGTATGTGTATAAATATATTAAGATTTAATTATGGCCTTTGTAGGAGTGGTGGTGGGGAGGAAACAGGAAAACAAATAAAGCAAAAAGAGTATGGCAATGAACAAAAGAAAGCCTACAAGGAAGCAAAGAAAAGCTGGAGTGTTATGAACACACTATGTAGTATTTATTATATAGATTTTTGAGAAAAATAGTGTTTCATATTTCAAATCCTCTCTGAAGTGTTATATACTCCTTTTTTTTTTCAAAAGAAAATATATTCAGCAATTTCTTTCTTTTTTTTCTGTTTTTTTTCTATGTGTTTTTTTTTTCTTTCTCCATTTGATATGTGAGTTCACGTAAGGGAATATTATGAAATATATACCATGAATATTATGGAATATCATTGTTCTGTAAGAAACGACCAAAAGGAAGATTTCAGAAAGGCCTGGAGAGACTTACATGAACTGATGCTGAGTGAAACAAGCAGGGCAAAGAGATCATTATATACTTCAACAGCAATACTATATGATGACCAATTCTGATGGACTTGGCCATCCTCAGCAATGAGATCAACCAAATCATTTCCAATGGAGCAGTAATGAACTGAACCAGCTATGCCCAGAGAAAAAACTCTGGGAGATGACTAAGAACCATTACATTGAATTCCCAATCCCCATATTTTTGTCCACCTGCATTTTTGATTTTCTTCACAGGCTAATTGTACAATATTTCAGAGTCTGATTCTTTTTGTACAGCAAAATAACAGTTTGGTCATATATACTTATTGTGTATCTAATTTATATTTTAATATATTTAACATCTACTGGTCATCCTGCCATCTGGGGGAGGGGGTGGGGGAAAAAGGGGAAAAATTGGAACAAGAGGTTTGACAATTGTCAATGCTTTAAAGTTACCCATACATATAACCTGTAAATAAAAGGCTATTAAATAAAATTTAAAAAAAATGAAATATATACCAGTTATCTTTGTAAAACAGCTTTCAATCCCACCCCTTTACAAGAAACTTGAACAAAATTCTTTCCACTCTTATTCTTAAGCCCACTGACAAGATTTCCCACATAGAACATAAACTCCTCAAGAGTACTTTTTGCAGTTACATTTATTTTTCAAGTACCTTGCAATGTGGCTAATTTGAGTGATTATAATATTTGTAGTATTTTAAAAATCATCATCCCTATTAAGCAACGAAATAAAACTTATTTCTTGACTTGCTTGCTTCTTGCTAAAATCTTAAAATTTGGTGCAATAAGACAACACTTAAAATTCAAACTAGTTAGAATACAAAATGAGTAAAACATTTTAATGTAGTGATAGTAAGCATAATTTCCCATCAAACTCTTTAAGGGCTTTTGGAAATTCTATAAGTTAATTAATTGCACATGAAATTTCATGTGTTGCAAGAAGTTGAATGTCATGCAATAGAACTATAACTCATACTAAATTACAGTATCTCATAGCTCTAGGTCATATACTTAAAGCTTTTTTGGAAAATCTCTTATTCTTGAAAAAAATATCTTATAATGATATCATATGCATATTACATAGATGAAGAAACAATTTACAACTAGTGATATAACACAGAAAGGCAAAATTACATTGAGTACCTTTTTGTTTTCTTTTTTCAAAATATTGAAAGCAGGGGCAGTTAGTTGTTATAGTGGATAAAGTAGCAGCTCTGAAGTCAGGAGGACCTGAGTTCAAATCTGTTCTCAGACACTTAACACTTCCTGGCTGTGTGACCCTGGGTAAGTCACTTAATGCAATTGCCTCAGCAAAAGGAAACAAACAAAAACATTTAAAACTAAATACAAAAAAAAAGAAGAAAAAAAGAAGACAAATAGAAAAAGAAAGATAGAAAAAAGAAAATAAAAACCAAAGCAAAATCTTGCCATTTGCCCAGCAGAACAACAGGAAGAATTCAAACTACATATCAATAAATTTGCATTTCAAGAAAACTTCTATAATAATAAAAGATTGTATTCATGATTTCGCTTATTTGTAGGTTATGTTTTTCTTTCTGCTGTGTACTTTTTAGTTATTCTTGTTTCTCCCTTTCTTCTTGCCTGCAAGTACCTCAAGCAGGTTACAGTTAAGCACAGATACACACACACACACACACACACACATACATACATACATACACACACATATTTACATTCACATCCACAGTCACATTCACATACATACACATATCTATATATACAGTCTTTCTTTTGTACTCCCAAATTACTGATGTCAATCTTGAATGTAGGGTATAAATTTCTATATAAAAGGCATAAATAATTTGAACTTGTGGAATCCCTTGAAAATAATCTTTCATGTTGGCTTGTACATAGTAAATCATGTATTGAGCTCAGGTTTGGCTAAGACAAAAGTCCTGAAAACTTGCAAATTTATTGTCTTTTTTTTCCTGTTCAATATTATTGTTAGTTTTACTGGATAAGATATTTTTTGGTTTTATGCCTAGTTGTTTTGATGGTTGATATATATATAATATGTCAGGGCTTATGACCTTTTCTTGTAGCTACTGATAAATTTTATACAATTCTAATTGTAGCTCCAGCATATTGGAATTTTTTTTTTTGTTTGCTTGTTTGTTTTGTTTTGTTATTTCTTGTAAAATTTCCTCTTATCTGGTAGATTCAAAATTTAGCAGTAATATTCTTATGTGTTTTTCTTGTAGTATTTCTTCCAGGTAGTGATTGGTGCTTTTTTTTTTGTTTTTTTTTTCTTTTTCCTATTTTAATTTTTTCCTTGTGTTCTATTATTTCAGAACAATTTTCTTTGACAATTCCTTGTACTATTGTGTTATGGTTCTTTTTTTTGGGGGGGAGGTAACATCTTTCAGATAGTTCAGTTATTCTTATGTTTTCTCTTCTTGATCTATTCTCCAGATCTGTTGTTTTTCTTATAAGATGTTTCACATTCTCTTCTATAATTTCATTCTTCATATTTTGTATTTCTTGATCTTTTATAGCTTCAGTGGTTCCCATGGACCAATTATGATTTTCAAAGAGTTGTTTTCTTCTTTAAGACTCTGGATCTCAAAGGTCAAAGGATATGAACAGACAATTTTCAGATGATGAAATTGAAACTATTACCACTCATATGAAAGGGTGTTCCAAATCACTATTGATCAGAGAAATGCAAATTAAGACAACTCTGAGATACCACTACACACCTGTCAGATTGGCTAGAATGACAGGGAAAGATAACGCGGAATGTTGGAGGGGATGTGGGAAAACAGGGACACTGATACATTATTGATAGAATTTTGTGAACACATCCAGCCATTCTGGAGAGCAATTTGGAACTATGCTCAAAAAGTTATCAAACTGTGCATACCCTTTGATCCAGCAGTGTTTCTACTGGGCTTATACCCCAAAGAGATACTAAAGAAGGGAAAGGGACCTGTATGTGCCAAAATGTTTGTGGCAGCCCTGTTTGTAGTGGCTAGAAGCTGGAAAATGAATGGATGCCCATCAATTGGAGAATAGTTGAGTAAATTGTGGCATATGAATGTTATGGAATATTATTGTTCTGTAAGAAACGACCAGTAGGATGAATACAGAGAGGCTTGGAGAGACTTACATGAACTGATGCTGAGTGAAATGAGCAGAACCAGGAGATCATTATATACCTCAACAACTATACTGTATGAGGATATATTCTGATGGAAGTGGATTTCTTTGACAAAGAGAAGATCTAACTCAATTTCAATTGATCAAGGATGGACAGAAGCAGCTACACCCAAAGAAAGAACACGAGGAAATAAATGTAAACTGCTTGCATTTTTGTTTTTATTCCTGGGTTATTTATACCTTCTAAATCCAATTCTCCCTGAGCAACAAGAGAACTGTTTGGTTCTGCACACATATATTGTATCTAAGATCTACTGTAACCTATTTAACATGTATAGGACTGCTTGCCATCTGGGGGAGGGGATGTAGGGAGGGAGGGGAAAAATCGGAACAGAAGTGAGTGCAAGGGATAATATTGTAAAAAATTACCCTGGCATGGGTTCTGTCAACAAAAAGTTATTTTAAAAAAAAGATAAATACAAAAAAAAAAGTCTCTGGATCTCCTTTTCTAGTTAGTTAACTTTTTTTTAATAGCCTTCTTGCTTTTATTTATTATTTTTTTTTTAGTTTTTCCTCAATTAGTCTCGATTTTTTAAAGTTTTTTTTTCCCCCACTTATATTATAAATTCTTTCTGGACAGGTAGCCATTTAATGCTACAGGTAGAAGAGACTTTTTTCCCCTTTTACTTAACTATTTTCCTGGAAGGTGAACCTTTTCTTCCCTATTCCCATAGTAACTTTCTGTGGTTGAGTTCTTGACTTGTTTACTTTTTTCAAAATGAGAACAATTAGTGTAAGCACCTGTAATCCAGGCAAGGATTAGTTAGAGCAGGAAGGAGACTGGTGCCTTTGGCTTTACTTCAAATATCCCCAGTGACCTGGAACCCCCAACCTTAATCAAATGAAGAACTCTACTGTCCTGCAAGTGCCTGCAGCAAGCAGTGTTCCTATTCCACTGTTTCTGTATTCACTAGTCATATCTAAGTGAATAACAATAATGACAATGTACCACAATTTATGGGATGCCACCAACTTAATTTCTAGGGAGTATTTTATATCTCTAGTTGTTTATGTGAATAAAATAGAGAAAGAAGAGATTGATAAATTGGGTATGAAATGAAAAAAGCTAGAAAAATAATAAATTAAAAATCTCTAGTTAAATACCAAATTAGAAATTCTGAAAATCAAAGGAGAGATTAATAAAATTGAAAGAATGAAAACTATAGAATTAATAAATAAAACTAACAGTTGGTGTTATAAAAAATCAAAATAAATAAACACTTGGTTAATTTGATTGGAAAAAAAGGAAAGAAGAAATTAAAACCATCTAGAGTCATATGAAAAAATAGTCTAAATCACTATTACTAGAGAAATGCAAACTTAAATAACTTTGAGGTACTATTTTACATCTGTCCTAATTGGCTGAAATGACAGGAAAAATAATAATAAATGTTTGAGAAATCTTGGTCACTACTTCATTTTTGTTGGAGTTGTGAACTAATCCAGCCATTCTGAAGATAAATTTGGAACTGTGTCCAAAAGGTATTAAGACTGTGCATAATCTTAAATTCAGCAGTGAATCAAAGGTTTGTATTCCAGAGATCTTAAATAAAAGAGAGAAAAAATCCCACATGTGCAAAAATGTTTGCAGCAATTTTTTTTTTGTAGTATTAAAGAATTGGAAAATGAGTGGATGCCAATCAATTTGGGAATAACTAAAAAAGTTATGGTATATGTGTGTAATGGAATACTGTTGTTATATAAGGAATGATGAACAAGTTGATTTCAGAAAAACCTGAAAAGACTTACATAAACTGATGCTGAGTGAAGCAAGCAGAACCACAAAAACATTGTAAGTGCTAATAATAGAAATGATGGTAATTGTAATGGTAATAGTAATGATGGTAATTGTAATGGTAATGATGATCAACTATGAGAGACTTAACTCTCCTCACCAATTCAGTGATACAAAGCAATTTTTGTAGAGGGCTGAAACTCTTGAGTTCATGCGCTGAGGTCCGGACAACCAAGCACTTAAGGCTAATTACCAACTGGGCAATACTCTATAAGCATATACTTGGAAAATGGCCCTTCCTATTATCCTGTACTAGCTTGATAATTGGTGTATACAGAGAATTGTAGGAGGGTCTAGAGGGTGGAGTAAGACTAGCCAGAATCACTCTGGGCAGGAGACAAAGAAGAAAGGTCACAGAGATTCTGCTTCCATTGAATTCAATCCTATCTCTAAAGACCAAGAAGAAAGACTAAGGACTTTTGCTTATCCTGATTCCAGGTGATTCTAAAGTATCCAGGGTACTAATGGGTCATCACAAATTCCAAAAACATTTGGATAGAAAATGCCATCCACATCCAAAGAAAGAATTTTAGAGACTGAATGCAGATCAAAGCATACTATTTTCACTCTTTCTCCTTTTTTTTTTTCTTTCTCATGGTTTTCTCCCTTTCTGATTTTTCTTTCCCAATATGATTTATATGGAAACATGTCAAAAATAAATCTTCATGTATAACCTAAAAATTGAATTAAATTTAAAGTAAAAATAAAATGTTTGATATCTTGAGTTTTTTGTGATTCTGAGATATTTATAAAAATATTAAAATTGCTTATCTGAAATTTTTTTAAAAAAGAAACTGATGACAAAGTTCTGGAGCCATCTATGACTTAATCTGCATTTACATATCAAATCAGTTCCCCTGAGCTGTCAGAGGTCAGAGACAATGAATGATTTACATAGCTGGTTTTTTATAATCACAAAAGTGGAATTGGAAAAATGGCTGAAACTTGTTTTGAACATAATTCATTTGCACATGGCATTAGTTTCTCCCAGACTTTCTTAATCCTACACCAGAAATCTGTTATTCTTGGTGATAGCTTTTGTAACCAGAAAATATGCTGGGAAAGAACTTGTGTTCAATGGTTAGCAGTTAACCTCTTCCCCATCTTTCTTAGAATAGTCTATTTTTAACATAAATTCTAGCTCAAAAGAAAAAATTTATTGATCTCTGGTTAGCCTTTCTGTGGCTACCAAAAATGGGCATTCAGCCTTTGGTCAGTTCCTCTTTTTGTTGGCATGGGAAATCTGTTATTTCAAAAAATCTTATAAATTTATGATTATTTTATTCTTCTAAATTGACAATTATCATATTATAGTCTTCTCAATCCATTCTCTAAATCTATAGATAATTCAAATTTAAGAAGTTATCAATGTTAGTTTGTCTTAGTTTAGAACTAGCTCTTCCTAAAAAAAAATTTGATCTTATAATCAAACAAAAATTTAATTTATAATATATAACATTAATACTATTATAATGATATTTATTAATAACTAGCTAATTTCTTTTTCAAAATTCATAAATATTTAGATTGTTAGAAAGAAGAAAAATTTAACATCACTTATTTCATTTTTCACATTTTAAAAACAAACTGAATTCCAGGGAAGCAATTTGCTTAATATTATGCATCTAAGTATTTATAGATGAATAGTGTGAGTACAAACAGAAGAGTAACTTTTTCATTCATACTATCCCATCTGTCTTCTAAATCACTGATTTCCTACACCTAAAACAATTTGCTAATGTCAACAAATTAACTGAGCAATTAAACTGAAGTTTTACTTTCATTTTTACTTTTTTGATACAGTAAGGTTACCTTCATTGAGGGGAAACAATTCCAAATAGAGTACTCAATAAATATAAAAGAAAAGTAGTAAATTACCTATTTCCATTAGAATAATACTATGAGTTCCCTTTATTCATTCTCTTCCTTTATGTGAAGTGATGTCATTAGATTTAATTTAAACAATGTAGTTATCCCTGCACACCTAGTATTAAAAAAATCATGTGCTTATAGGCATAAACATTTGTATTTCTGAAAAAGTTAGAACAGACTTTTCAGAGTCACTCCTTTATATAAATAAAATAGTCAATCTAATTTATATGTAATTGGGAACACATTGCCAGAGGATATAATACTTTTCCATCTGTTCTCCTATTTAATGTGAGGTTTCTCCAAAACACTAATCCAGATAGCTTCTGAAACAGTTCCCTAATTAAGGGAATATAATCATCATTTCAATAAAGCATATTTCTCCATTTGGCAAAATTCATATACATTTCCACATTGAGTACAAATGGATATACCCATCTCAAATTCAAAATAAAAATGACTTCATATGATTTATTGAACAATTCCAAAAATCTAATAAAACATTTTTTTTTTTCAGATTTTATGAAATAGACTAGAAGGAAAAATTTCCTTTCAATCCAAATGATTATGATGATCTAGTTTGCAAACAATGACTACAACTAAAAGAATAACAGTTCTTTATTGCTAATACAACCTCATAAAATCAAAATTTTTAATTTTTCAAAATTGTGAGATTTTAGGTACATGCTAATGTTGAACTAACCTAAAAGGAAAAACTTAATTTAAATCCTGCCTCAAACATTTAGCAGTGTGATCCTAGGAAAATAAATAACTGCTTTCAACTTAAGTTTTCCATGTATAAAATGGAAACAGAATCAACTGTAGAGAATTGTTGTGAGTATAAAATGCGATAATGTATAAAATGACCTAAACTTTTTAAAGTATTACATAAATACTTTGTTGTTATTATTATTATTATTATTAAAAATGACAATCTTCAGGCCTAAATTTTTTTTTTTCTAAATACTTTCTTTAAATCTTGCATTCTGGATCTACTCTCAATCATCATCATTATTTCTCTTATAATCAGCTTATTTTAAAATTTTACAATTTTGTAAATGGATAAGATAAATATATAACAGTATCAACCTTCATAGTATACATATGAGGAAAATGAAGTTAAAAAAACTGAAATAGTTCCTCCCATACACACATAAGATTTTCTGTCATTTTATTCCTAAAAGAAGCTAGTCACAGAATGAAATTAATTATTGAGTAAGACAGTATGTAACATAGTAACTAAATTTAGAAAAAAGAACATAAAAAGCTTTGTTGATGTAATGGATAGAGAACCAACCCTGAGGTTAGGAGGACCTGAGTTCAAATTCGACCTCAGACACTTAACACTTTCTGGTTGTGTGACCCTGGGAAAGTTATTTAACCCCAATTGCCTCAGGGAAAAAACAAAAAAACAAAAAATAAAACCTTGAATGCAGTAATTATCTACTAATTATTCTTTTGTTTGTGGTATCTAACACAGAAAATATTTTTTGTTTTGTTTTTTGTTGTTTTTTTTTGAAAAACACAAAGAATTCAGAAACAAAAATCTTTGAAAAATTATCAGCCAGTATCAAAAATTAAAAAAAAAAAAAAAAAACAACACTTAATGATGTTACTGAGGAATGGTAGTGATCCTTTTTTCTTCCCCACCTATTAAAGTTCTAATTATATGACATTGTATGAATAAGAAATCTCTCTTCATTGTCTTAAGTATAAAAGGATCAGAAAATATGAGATGGAAGGAACCTCTCCAATCAACTAATCTTAATCCCTTAATTTACAGGTGAAGAAACACTTAATAATGACTAAGTTTTTTTTTTTTTTTTAGTTACATTATGTCATTGGTATCACTAACAAAAAAATTACTCCACTTCTGACTTATAATTGTTATTATTTCATATTAAATGTCTTTACATTATATTCTTCCTCCTTTTAATTTTCTGTTTCATGGTACCCTATGACTTATTTTTAAAGTCAATTATCACTAAGAACTGATCAGTTACAGTCAGACACAGTGTATCTTGACTCCAATATAGTGATACCATTGTGTTCCTTTAGAAGAATGAAGGAATACTACAGTGAACTGATCATTCAGATGCAAAATAGCTGGTTTCTGTGGGTTCTCAAAGATGAATTGCATGA
Organism: Sarcophilus harrisii; assembly: GCF_902635505.1. Lineage (NCBI taxonomy): Eukaryota > Metazoa > Chordata > Mammalia > Dasyuromorphia > Dasyuridae > Sarcophilus > Sarcophilus harrisii. The sequence continues at coordinate 130,828,723 of NC_045428.1, forward strand.
TACCAATCCAATAATCATCATAATCATCATCATTTGTGACAATTTGATAAAATTATTTCTTGAATACTACAGTACATTTTTAAAAATAAAATCTTATAGTTGCACCATATCATAAATTCTTTGTTGATCTCCGTTAACATAAAACAGAAAATATATTTAAAAGAGCCAAAATGAGAAACACAAATTAAAAAGGTATATATGTTATATATATATATTTAAAAGCAAACCTACTACTTGGATAGAGAAATTAGAGAAAATAAATTCTCTTCAAGTAGTCTTAATTATCCTTAATATTAATATAGCTTACCCTACTTATATTTTTTCTTAGGCAACTTACATATTAACAAAATACCTTCTTCCTACTGCAATTCATCCTAAAACTCTTCCCATTTTTAACCTTGCTGATCTGAACTTTTGATACTACCACATTTAGTGAACAGAGAAGGAAACTTTCTGATCACTTTTGATAGTCTCTTTTCTACCTCCTCCATAACTCTTGTTTCTGAGGAATCATGGACATAATATAATTCTCTTTTGTCTTTTATCTTTCACTTTTACCATCACCTCAACATAATATTACTTATATGCATATGTGCCCTCTTTCTTTGAACTCTTATCCAGGTACTTGGAGAAACTCAATATTGCACAATAGAAAATCATGGATCCATTATTTAAATCATTGCTTTGCCAATTTGTACTGGAGTGAATTTGTATGTCACATATCTTAATAAGCTATTTCCTCATTAATACTTGTAGAGGGCTAAAACTCTGAAAAGAAATATGATACCACAAAAGTATTTAAGACTAATTACCTATTCCTTGTGAGATAATGGCTCTATATACATATATATATATATATATATATATATGTATATATATATATAAATAATATGGTAATGTGATGACTCTCCTCATGATTGGCACTTGCTGAATGTTTGGTAGTGAGGTAATTGTAGGGTAGGATTGGAGGGCTGAGGGAGAGAGGTCACTCTCACTTGGTGGCAGGATGAGGAGGAGAGAGGCTGGAGACTCCAAACTACAGAATCCAGGATAAATCTTTGGCAAGCCATGTGGCAGCTTGCCTGCCTCCTTCACTTCTCCCCCTAAAGACCGAGGACTTTGATTTATCTGACTGATCCTGAGGCCCTACAGGGAGCTAGCTCATACTTTACATATTGGTGCCCAATGTGGACTAAGAACCATAATGTCAGTGATGAAGTTCCTATGACCAGAAAATAGGGTGAGTATTAAAATAGACAAACAGGAAACTTTGTTAAGGGCTAAACTAGTAACTTTCGTTTTCTAGCTGAAATGGAGCAGATATTAAGAAAAGATTCTCCCCCACCTCCACCCTGAGGGAGTTCTATAGAAAGCATACTTAGGTTAATAAAGAGGCAAGGTTTGCTTGTAACTTGGAAGCAGATTGGTGGACTCTTAGAAACATTAGAATCCAAATCCCCTTAATTCTTCAAGGAAGAAGAAATAGAGGCAGATAAATGGAAATTAGTAAGAGAACAACTACGTGAATATTACAATGATAACGGTCCTAATTTAATTTCTAAGGAAACATTCTATATATACAATATAATAAAATTGGCCTTAAAGCATCTTACAAGTTGTAAGGATAATAGACAGACAAGGAAGTGTGAGGAGAAAGAGGAAGAGAAGGGGGATAGTACTGATAAAAGAGCCAAAAGGCATGAGGACTTGAGTAAACTTAAAGGGTGATTTTCACTCTCACAGCTCAGCTTCATCTCCACCTACACCAGAGCAAGCTCTTGAACATCCTCCATCAACTTTACCTTCCTGGATGGAGTGAGGAGGAGGGGCAGTGATACCACCAACACCACTACTCCAGCAACCCCTCCCCGCCAGCCCTGCCATGACTTCATTGCAAAAGTCATTATTTAAAGCCAAAGAGGAAAAGCAGAATACAGCTGATTTGAGAATAGAAATTTATCTTGTGATTGAACAGCTTAACTCTTCAAGTCAAGACAAAAGAAGATACATTCCTTTTAATCTAGAAATTATCAAAGATCTGAAAAAGGCTTGTACTCTTCATGAGTCTACATCATCTTATGTTAAGGTGTTATTAGAGAATTTGGCTTATGAAATTTTAATCCCTAGAAATTGGAAATCTATGGCAAGGACATGTTTAGAACCTGGACAAAACTTGTTGTGGCTTTCTGAGTATAGTGAACACTGTAGGATACAAGGCCAATGAAATAGGCAAACTGGAGTTAATATACATATCATCTGTGACCAAGTAACAGGTGTAGGACATTATGCAGATACTTCAGCACAGATTAATTACCCTATAGCAGCATATGAATAAATTACTTTTGCTGCTATAAAGCATGTGGCATACTTCCAAGAAGGCAAGATAGAGAATGAACCCTTTGTTGATTTTGTGGGACGTCTGCAGACAGCTGTTATACAAATTATTGGTGAAAATGCAGCAATAGAAATTATGATAAGACAGCTTGCTAAGGAAAATGCTAATGAGTTTTGTAGAACTATACTAGGACTACACAAGGATGCTCCTTTAGAGGAGATTATAAGACGCTGTGCCACAGTGGGCACAAATACCTTTTATACCCAGGCTATGATGCAGACTTCCCAAGATCCGAACACGGGAAGACAGAGATCTTTTTGGTAATGGATTTCCAGAAAGACTCGTCAATGCTTTCAATGTGGTAAAACAGGGGATCTGAAAGCTCAATGTTGGCATGGAGACAGAGTGAGAAAACAGAGTGGGAGAACAAGACCCAAAACCCCATGTCCAAAATTCAACAGAAGCTTCCACTGGGCATCAGAATGTAGATTGATTTGGAAAAATTGGATGGGGGGCCCAGCCCCAGGGTCCCAGACAAAAAACACTTGGGGCATGACGGCAGCCAATACTACACTCAGAGAGTCTTATCAATACTCAGTTCAATACTCAGACATTACCAATCAGTCAAGAAGCAATCAATGGGAGAAAGGAATTACACAATCAATCAGCCAGGAAGCAACCTGATGGGAGAAAGGGATTACAATTGGGGAGAACAGAGTTGTATACAGCTGGGACAACTGAGATTCCCCCTGGAGAAGTGAAATCTGTTCCTCTCCAGCCTATGGATCTCTTGCCTCCAGGCACAGTAGGGTTGACCATTTCACCTCCTGAGAGTACTTACAAGACAGTGTCCACCCATATATTGATGTGGGAAACTGGGGAATATGTAGATCATATCCCAATGACTAATATAGGTAAACAATGTGTGACTTATCAATCAGGAGTAGTAGCATTAGGTTTACTGATACAGACTCCTAATAGGCAATCTGGTGATAGTCACCCAGATTCTAACTCCTAGCAACAGAATCCAGGAATATTCTGGACAGCAGCAGTTACAGCTGAAAGAACTATGCTCACTATCTATATAAATGGTATACTATTAAAAAGACTGGTAGACACAGATGCAGATCATACAATCATTAGAGGTGCCAACTGGCCCAGTCACTGGCCAAAGATTAAGGCAGATACCTACATGTCTGGCATAGGAGGATCAATAGCAGCTGAAGTTAGTGCTACCACCTAGAGATGAACATTTATAGTTGAAAAAATCCCCATCAATCTGTGGGGAAGAGACATCTTACAACAGCTAGGATTACAAATGAATACTTCAGTTTTTTAGTCAGGGCTGCTGTTGAAGGCCTGACAACACTTTCACCTGTTCCTATCCAATGGAAAACTGATACACCAGTGTGGATAGAACAGTTGCCCTTAGCTAGTGATAAAATTCAGGCCTTATTAAATATAGCATAGGAGCAACTTGACCAAGAAAACTTATAACCTTCTCTAAGTCCTTGAAATTCCCCTATATTTGTTGTAAGAAAGTATTCTGGAAAATGGAGGATGTTGACTGATTTAAGAAAAGTAAATGAACAGATGGAAACTATGGGAACTCTTCAGCCTGGACTTCCATCTTCTACTCAATTGCCAAAGAATGGCCTCTTTGAGTTATACACATTAAAGCATATTTCTATTCTATCCCTCTAGATAAGAAGGATATGAAAAAAAATGCCTTTTCAGTGCCCAGCATTAACTTAGCTGAGCCTTATGAAAGATACGAAAGGATAGTTTTGCCACAGGGAATGAAAGCCCTACTATGTGCCAAATGTATGTTGCTGCTGCTCTTACTCCTCTAAGAAAAGCATTTCCCAAAGTAATGTTATTACATTACATGGATGATATATTGGGATGCGCACCTGAGGAGCAAATGTTAGAAGCATGTCTACAAAGGACCATAGAAACACTAAGGAGCTACAAATTGCATATAGCTCCAGAAAAAATTCAAAGACATGCTCCTTTTCAATATATTTAGGATATGAAGTATATCCTAAAGTACTCACAGTACAAAAACTTTCCTTAAGAACAGAGAAGCTAAACACCTTAAATGATTTTCAGAAATTGACAGGAGATATCCAATGGATGTGTCCAGTGTTAGGTTTGACTACCTATCAATTGCAACCATTATATGACATTTTAAGGGGAAACACTGCTTTAAACTCATCATGCCAGCTTACTAAAGAAGCTCAAGAGGCTTTGAGAGAAGCCGAACTGACTTTATCCAATGGGATTGAGTTACTCAAAAACAGTTTTTGCTACAAAAGAGGCACCCACAGCAGTTCTTCATCAAGGAGACAATATGATAGAGTGGGTAAACTCCCAGCATAACCAGAACAAAGCCTTACTCCTTACCGAGTGCTTGTGGCTAGAATTTTATTAAAGGCCATTAAGCGAGCAGGACAATTATCTGGAATAAGGTATATATCAGCTCTTTAAGGAACTTCAAGAGCAAGTGAGAAAGCATCCAGGTAAGATTTATAACTTGCATGTGCACTCACATAGTGTACTTCCAGGTCCTATTTTTGATGGTAATTCAAAAGGCAGATAGCCTTCCAACCATGTTGGCCAATACTCCTTTATTTCAGGCAGCTCAAGAATTTCATTCTAAATAACACTAAGCTGTTTGAGCTTTACGTTTGCAATTTGGGATAACAAAAGAGGAAGCTAGGAGCATAGTAAAAGCCTGTACAGCTTGCCTTCCTTTCTACATTCCTATACTGCATTCAGGGAAGAACCCTTGTGGTTTGAGACCCAATGAAATTTGGCAAATTGATGTGACCCATTATAAATCTTTATGTCTTCTGTCTTTTATCCATGTTGTGGTAGACAACTTTTCAGGATTTACTTTTGCAAAAGAGACAGCCCCAGTGGTCGCTGAATTCCATATACAAGCATTTGCAATTATGGATGTGCCACAAGCAATAAAAACATATAGTGGACCTGCATATACTTCTAAATGTTTTACATACTTTTGTGCACAGTATCAGATTTTACACACCATCAGAATGCCTTTTAATCCTCAAGGACAGGCAATAGTAGAGAGGGAGGAGAAACAGAGACATCAAGACATTCCTCCAAAAACGAAAGAAAAGGCAGAGCCACGGGTACCCCTACAAAACTTCTAAATTTAGCTCTTTATACAATTAACGTATTGATTTTTGATAAAGATGCACTGACTCTGGCAGAGAGGTTTTATAACCCACCCAAAAGGCAGTGTCCAGTGTGAGCAGCTCCACTATCTTTAGATAATCACTAGGTGATGTGGAGAGATCCAGAAAGTAGTGAATGGGAAGGATCAGATAGGCTAACTGCTTGGGGGAGAGGGTTTAGTTGTAGCTGTACAGATGGAGAAGGAATCAGATAGGTGCCACCAAGCCACATTCACTTTGTTTAGTTGAGAGAGACAGAGCAGACCCTTGAAACGAAGGGGAAGACCCAAGAAACATCGGGTGGTTCCATCACTGATTGTGCCCACCACTGAAAGAGCATGGGAGTTATCGCAATCATGGACATCAAAAGTTGTTAATGAGAATGATGCAGGACTTCAAAACCCTCAGGAATTATTGGAATCCCTGAGACATGATGCAACTGTTGCAGGACTTTAAAAACTTGCAGGAATGATTGGATTCTTTGACACATGAAGCAGTGGACAATAGATTGGTTTTAAATTATCTCTTTGTTGCTGAAGAAGACATATGTGTGATTGTTATTTACATACCCTCCTTCTAGGACTTCTGGAAATCTTTTACAACACCATGTTGATTCATCTTGTTTGTTATATTACTACTTGCATGTACAATTCATGTTTGTTACAACACACTGAGCCTGTACCCGCTGTGGGGAGAGTCATCACTACTAGCCTGTGCTTTATTTCTATATGCTTGTGTAATACTTCCCATACTGATGGATTTGTGTATACCTGTTTCTAGTAAGACCCTTCCGTTCAGAAACCCACTAACGTATCTGGCTTGACTCCCCACTTCTCTTTGGTGTTTTTCATATCTCTTCCTGAGAAGTCAGGGAGTGCATGACCATGTCCTTTTGGGGATTCTCACCTCTCTGAGAAGTCAGAGAGGGTTTGACCACCTGTGTTCTAAAACAAAAGAAAGCCAGACAAGTAGAGGGATGAAACTCTGAAAAAGTGTGCTTGAATCTGAGACCACAGAGCACTTAAGACTAATTATCTATTCATTGTGAGATAATGGCTCTATAAATATATTTAGATGATATGGTAATGTGATGGCTCTCCTCATGATGAGGGTCTTTGTGGCAGTCCTCTCTGTAGTGGCCAGAAACTGGAAACTGAATGGATGTCCATCAATTTTTGATGGCTGAATAAATTGTGGTATATGAATATTATGAAATATTATTGTTCTGTAAGGAATGACTAGTAGGATGGTTTCAGAAAGGCCTGGAGAGACTTACGTGAACTGAGCTGAGTGAAATGAGCAGCACCAAATGATCATTATATACTTCACCAACAATACTATGTAATGTTCAGTTCTGATGGATGTGACTCTCTTCAACAATGAGATGAACCAAATCAGTTTCAATCGTGCAGTAATGAATAGAATATGCTATACCCAGTGAGAGAACTCTGGGAAATGAGTATGAACCACTACATAGAATTCCCAATCCCTCTATTTTTGTCCGCCTGTATTTTTGATTTCTTTCACAGGTTAATTGTACACTGTTTCAAAGTCCAAGTCTTCTTGTGCAGCAAAATGACTGTATGGACATGTATACATATATTGTATTTAACATATACTTTGATATTTTTAACTTGTATTGGTCAACCTGCCATTTAGGGGAGTGGGTGGGGGAAGGAGGGGAAAAAAGGTTTTGCAATTGACAATGCTGAAAAATTACCTTGTAAATAAAAAAGCTATAATAAAATTAAAAAGCTACAATAAAAAAAATTTTTGGCACTTGCAGAATGTTTGGTGGTGAGATAATCATAGGATAGGATTGAAGGGCTGAGGGATAGAGGTCACTCTTACTTGGAGGCAGGTTGAGGAGGAGAGAGAAAGGAGATTCCAGACTCCAGAATCCAGGATATTTCTTTGGCAAACTGTGTGGCAGCTTGCCTGCCTCCTTTACTTCTCCCCGTAAAGACCAAGGGCTTTGATTTATCCTGGCTTTGACTGATCCAGAGGTATTCTAGGGAGCTAGTCTGTATTTGACAAATACTCTTAAGAAGCCATACTAGAGGTTCTCTGACATTGCATCTAGCTAGAGGATGCTGTTCTATTGTGTGTGTGTGTGTGTGTGTGTGTGTGTGTGTGTATGAGAAAAATAAACATGATCTGAATTATGTAGAGCAAAAATATATAAAATGGTAATTGGGTAACTTGGAGCATTTTGTCAGAAGACCAGGATTTTTAATCTTGATTCTTTTATTTCCTCTTTTTAAAATTCACAAAAAGTCATTTTTCTTTCTTACACCACAGATTTTTCACTACCATGCTAAAATGATAGGATTGGAGCAAGGGGTACTTTTAATGCTTCATTTTATGTTCCAGAAAGTTTGAAATGAGATTAATAAAAGATACCTGTGTCATCAAATCCTAATATCCTTGAAATACACTGGTTCATTCTAGGCTAGTTAAACCTGCAAAAACTCTAAGAGCCAGCCACATTTCACATCAATAAAAATGATTATAGAGTGATTAGTTAATGTTAAGTTACTTAGCATTTCTTGCCCCTTTAGGTTGTCTCCATCTTACATTCATAGCATTACTAGAAATCACATATTAAAGAAACAACATAAATCATCCTTATTGTGAATATGTGCAAAATGATAAAGAATTGTTATCCTAATCACATAATCTACCATTTTCAACCTTATAAAATATTTTATTCACAAAAAATCAACAAGATTAATAGTATTAGTAGTATCACATAATTTTGAAGATAAGGAACGAAGCTTGAAGAAAGTTAAAAGATTTTTCCATGATCACTTGCTTGATGTTGGACATGGGATTTAATTTTTTTTCACAATAGTATTTTTTCCAGTACTTATAAAGATAGTTTTCAATATCCACTTTTGGAAGGTTTTGCATTTCAAAATTTGTTTCCTTCCTCTCTTAACTCCCTTTAATATGGAATCTGATGTATATGAAACATGTATAATATTTTTTTTATTTAATAGCCTTATATTTACAGGTTATATGTATGGGTAACTTTACAGCATTAACAATTGCCAAACCTCTTGTTCCAATTTTTCACTTCTTATCCCCCACCCCCTCCCCCAGATGGAAGAATGACCAGTAGATGTTAAATATATTTAAATATAAATTAGATACAAAATAAGTATACATAACCAAACTGTTATTTTGCTGTACAAAAAGAATCAGACTCTGAAATATTGTACAATTAGCTTGTGAAGGAAATCAAAAATGCAGGTGGGCAAAATATGAAATTAGAATTCAATGTAATGTTTTAGTCATCTCCCAAGTTCTTTCTCTGGGCATAGCTGGTTCAGTTCATTACTGCTCCATTGGAAATGATTTGGTTGATCTCATTGCTGAGGATGGCCAGGTCCATCAGAACTGGTCATCATATAGTATTGTTGAAATATATAATGATCTCCTGGTCCTGCTCGTTTCACTCAGCATCAGTTCATGTAAGTCTCTCCAGGCCTTTCTGAAATCATCCTGTTGGTTTTCTTGAAGACAATAATATTCCATAATATTCATATACCACAATTTATTCAGCCATTCTCAAATGATGGGCATCACTCAATTTCCAGTTTCTAGCCACTACAAAGAGGGCTGCCACAAACATTCGTCACATACAGGTCCCTTTCCCTTCTTTATGATCTCTTTGGCATATAAGCCCAGTAGTAACACTTCTGGATCAAAGGGTATGCACAGTTTGATAACTTTTTGAACATAGTTCCAAACTGCTCTCCAGAATGGTTGGATTCGTTCACAACTCCACCAACAATGTATCAGTGTCCATTTTCCCACATCCCTCCAACAATCATCATTATTTTTCCTGTCATCTTAGCAATCTGACAGGTGTGTAAGTGGTATCTTAGAGTTGTCTTAATTGGCATTTCTCTGATTAATAATGACTTGGAGCATCTTTTCATATGACTAGAAATAGTTTCAATTTCTTCATCTGAGAATTGTCTGTTCATATTCTTTGACCATTTTGCAATTGGAGAATGGCTTGACTTTTTATAAATTACAGTTAATTTTCTATATATTTTGGAAATGAGGCCTTTATCAGAACCTTTGACTGTAAAAATATTTTCCCAGTTTATTGCTTCCCTTCTAATCTTGTCTGCATTAGTTTTGTTTGTACAAAAACTTTTCAGTTTGGTATAGTTGAAATTTTCTATTTTGTGATCAGTAATGATCTCTAGTTCTTCTTTGGTTATAAATTCCTTCCCCTTTCACAGGTCTGAGAGGTAAACTATCCTGTGTTCTTCTAATTTAGTAATAATTTCATTCTTTATGCCTAGGTCATGAACCCATTTTGACCTTATCTTGGTGTACGGTGTTAAGTGTGGATCAATGCCTAGTTTCTGCCATATTAGTTTCCAATTTTCCAGCAATTTTGTCAAACAGTAAGTTCTTATCCCAAAAGCTGGAATCTTTGGGTTTGTCAAAGACTAGGTTGCTATAGTTGTTGACTGTTTTGTCCCTTGAACCTAAACTATTCCACTGATTAACTAATCTATTCCTTAGCCAATACCAAATGGTTTTGGTAACTCCTGCTCTATAATATAATTTTAGATCTGGTACAGCTAAGCCACCTTCATTTGATTTTTTTTTCATCAATTCCCTTGAAATTCTTGACCTTTTGTTTTTTCATATGAATTTTGTTGTCATTTTTTCTAGGTCATTAAAATAGTTTTTTGGGAGTCTGGTTGGTATAGCGCTAAATAAATAGATTAGTTTAGGTAATATTGTCCTCTTTATTATATTTGCTCGCCCTATCCAAGAGCATTTAATATTTTTCCAATTGGTTAGATCAGACTTAATTTTGTGAAAAGTGGTCTGTAATTTTCTCATAAAGTTTCTGATTTTCCCTTGGCAGATAGATTCCTAAATATTTTATATTATCAGTAGTTACTTTAAATGGAATTTCTCTTTGTAACTTTGACTGTTGGATTTTGTTAATGATATATAAGAATGCTGATGACTTATGTGGGTTTATTTTATAGCCAGCAACTTTGCTTAAGTTGTGGATTATTTCTAATAACTTTTTAGTAAAATCTCTGGGGTTCTCTAAGTATACCATCATATCGTCAGCAAAGAGTGATAATTTGGTTTCCTCATTGCCTATTCTTATTCCTTTAATCTCTTTCTCAGCTCTTCTTGCCAAAGCTAGCATTTCTAATACAATATTAAGTAGTAACGGTGATAGTGGGCAACCTTGTTTCATTCCAGATCTTATTGGGAATGGTTGCAGTTTGTCTCTATTACATATGATGCTTACTGATGGTTTTAAATAGGTGCTGCTGATTATTTTGAGGAAAAGTCCATTTATTCCTATACTCTCAAGTCTTTTTAATGGGAATGGATGTTGGATTTTGTCAAATGCTTTTTCTGCATCTATTGAGATGATCATGTGGTTTTTGTTAATTTGGTTGTTAATATGGACAATTATATTGATAGTTTTCCTAATATTGAACCAACCCTGCATTTCTGGTATAAATCCTACTTGATCATAGTGTATTATCCTGGGGATGATTTTCTGTAGTCTTTTTGCTAATATTTAATATTTTAGCATCAATATTCATTAGGGAGATTGATCTATAATTTTCTTTCTCTGTTTTCAGCCTACCTGGTTTAGGTATCAGTAGCATGTCTGTGTCATAAAATGAATTTGGTAGGACTCCTTCATTCCCTATTTTATCAAATAATTTATATAGCATTGGGGCCAATTGTTCTTTAAATTTTTGGTAGAATTCACATGTAAATCCATCTGGTCCTGGGGATTTTTTCTTAGGGAGTTGTTTAATTGCCTGTTCTATTTCTTTTTCTGAAATGGGATTAATCAAGCAATTTAGTTCCTTCTCTGTTAGTTTGGGAAGTCTATATTTTTGGAGGTAGTCATCGATTTCACTTAGGTTATCAAATTTATTGGCATAAAGTAGAGCAAAATAACTCCTTATTAATTCTCTAATTTCCTCTTCATTGGTGGAAAGTTCTCCCTTTTCATTTTTAAGACTACTAATTTCATTTTCCTCCCTCCTTTTTCTAATCAGATTTACCAAACGCTTATCTATTTTATTGGCTTTTTCATAGAACCAACTCTTAGTTTTATTAATTAGTTCAATAGTTTTTTACTTTCAATATTTTTAATTTCTCCTTTTAATTTTAGAATTTCAAATTTAGTATTTGATTGGGGGTTTTTAATTTAGTCTTTTTTTTAGTTTTTTAAGTTGCAAGCCCAATTCATTAATCTTTTCTTTCTCTGTTTTATTCAAGTAAGCCTCTAAGGATATAAAATTTCCTCTTATTACCGCTTTGACTGCATCCCACAAATTTTTGTATGATGTCTCATCATTGTCATTATCTTGAGTGAAATTATTAATTGTATCTATAATTTGCTGCTTCACCCAATCATTCTTTAAGATGAGATTGTTTAGTTTCAATTATTTTGGTCATTTATCCTAACTTTTTGTTGAATGTAGTTTTTATTGCATCATGATCTGAAAAGAAAGCATTTATATTTCTGCTTTCTTGCATTTAATTTAAGTCTTTATGTCCTAATATATGGTCAATTTTTGAATAGGTTCCATGAACTGCTGAGAACAAAGTATATTCCTTTCTATCTCCATTCAATTTTCTCTAAAGATCTAACATACCTAATTTTCTAATATTCTATTTACTTCTTTAATTTCTTTCTTATTTGTTTTGTGGTTTGATTTGTCTAATTCTAAGAGTGCAAGGTTGCGATCTCCCACTATTACAGTTTTGTTTTCTATTTCTTCTTGCAATTCTCTTAACTTCTCCTTTAGGAAGTTGGATGCCATACCACTTGGTGCATATATGTTTAATATTGATATTGCTTCACTGTTTATGCTACCCTTTAGCAGGATGTAGTTTCCTTCCTTATCTCTTTTAATTAGATCAATTTTTTGCTTTTGCTTGGTCAGAGATAAGAATAAGCTACCTCTTTTTGACTTCACCTGAAGCATAATAGATTTTCCTCCAGCCTTTTACCTTTACTCTATATGTATCTCCCTGCTTTAAATGTGTTTCTTGTAAACAACATATTGTAGGGTTCTGGCTTTTGATCTAGTCTGCTATCTGCCTCCTCTTTATGGGGGAATTCTTCCCATTCACATTTACGGTTAGAATTACTAATTCTGTATTTCCTGCCATCCTAATAACCCTATATTATGCTTTACTTTTTCTTGCCTCCCCAACCCTCTTTCCCCTTTTTGAATTTATGTACCCCACTTGTATCACGACGCTTACCCTCTTTAGAATCCCTCCCTCCCCCTTTGAATCTTTTCCCCTTCCTTCCCTTATTACTCTTATTCTTTTCCCTTTTCCTCTCCCCCTTTTTTAATGAGGCAAGAGAGAATTTTCTCTAAAACATATGTCAATTATTTTCTCTTTGAGCCAACTCTGATGAGAGTAAGATTCACACAATGTTCCTCCCCCTCTCTAAATTCCCTCAGATATGATGTTTCCTTTGCCTCTTTGTGGGATGTGGTTTCCCTCTTTTTATCCCTCCCCACCTTATTCTGCCATCATCCCTTTTCCATATCTACTTCCCTTTTTTATTTTATATCAGTAAAATCAAATTATACATGTATTCTTTTTGTATATCCACAACAGAAATACAATTCTCAAGAGTTCTCTTCACCTTTTCTGTATCTCTTGAGTACTATGGTTGGAGATCAAATTTTTTGTTTAGTTCTGGTTTTTTCCTTAGAAACAAATGGAATTCATTTGTTTCATTAAATGTCCATCTTCTTCCCTGGAAGAAAATGCTCAAGCTAGCTGGGTAGTTTATTCTTGGCTGCATTCCAAGTTCTTTTGCCTTTCGGAATATCAGATTCCAGGCCCTTCGATCCTTTAATGTGGAGGCAGCCAGATCTTGGGTGATCCTTATTGTGGCACCTTGGTATTTAAATGGTTTTCTTTTTTTTGGCTGCTTGTAAAATTTTTTTCCTTAATCTAATAGTTCTGAAATTTTGCCACAATATTCCTTGGGGGTTTTTATTTTAGGGTCTGTTTCAGAAGGTGTTCGATGAATTCTTTCAATGCCTATTTTACTTTCTAATTCTATTACATCTGGGCAGTTCTCTTTGATGATTTCTTGTAAAATAGTATCTAGGCTCTTTTTTTCATCATAATTTTCAGAAAGTCCAATATTCCTCAGATTATGTCTCCTAGATCTGTTTTCCAAGTTTGTCGTTTTTGCAAGTAGATAATTCATGGTTTTTTCCAGTTTGTCTTTTTTTGTTTTTGCTTGACTGATTCTTGCTGTCTCAATCAATCATTAGTTTCTATTTGTTCAGTTCTAATTTCTAAAGAATTATTTTCTTCATTAGGTTTTTTTTTTTTTTTTTTTTTTTACTTCTTTCTGTATATGTCCAATTGAGTTCTTAAATGAATTGTTTTGCTCTATGGAATTTTTTTCCATTTCACTATTTTTTTTTTTTTTTAGTGAATTATTTTCTTTTTCCAATTCATAGATCCTACTTTCTTGAGAGTTCTTTGTCTTTTCCAATTCACAAATCCTATTTTCTAGTGAATTCTTTATTTTTTCCAATTCACAATTCTTACTTTCCTGAGATTTTTTTACTTTTTCCAATTCACAAATTTTGTTTCCCTGCACTTCCTGGAAATTTTTTATCTTTTCCAATTCGTATTTCAGGAAGTTGTTGCTCTCTTGTAAGGCTTCTCTTTCCTTTCCCCATTTATCTTCTAACTCTCTTTTGAGACTTTTAATGGTCTCTTCTATGAGAGCATCATGTAAAAGGGGACAGGTGACATTCCCTTTTGGGGTATTGTCTGGTGTCTGTTTGCTAATAGTCTCTTCAGGTTTGCTGACCTGCTCTTTTTCTGTATAGAAGCTATCGTTCTTTTCATCTTTTTATTCATGTTTTAAAGCCTTTAGGGTATGCCTCCTAGGCAAGGGGGTTACCAGCTTCCTCTGCAGAGCAGGAGAGATGTAAACTGGTTTCTGGCTCTGAGGTATATGGGAGTGCTCTGAGTGAGAGTTTTCCCTTTCCCCAATCGGAGGTGGATTCAGCACTGGCCGAGCTATTGAAGAGCCCAGTTGGGCTGTGTGGGTTAGCCATTGTCCAAGGCTAGAGACTACGTGGTGAAAGTGTCACTGCCCCAGGCCAGAGCCTCTTGTGGGGCTGTGGGTATTAGTAGTTGAGGGCAGATAGCCGATTTTACAGGAAGTCTGCCCAGAAGTCTCTGCCCCGATCCCTGCCCGGTGCAAATCGGCCCTGGGAAAGCTCTTTGGCCTCAAGCCAAGCCCCCCACTGCGCAGATTAGAGGCTAACCTGAGCTGTGCCCTCCTGCCGTGCAGGTTCACAATTGCTCCAAGGAAAAACCCCGTACTTCAGGTTGGGGCTGCGAGGTTGTGCTGGGATCTGTGCTCTCACTTCCGGTTTGAGGCTCTCCTCAGAAACTAATTTCTCTCCCAGTCTACACTGATCTTCCCCCTGGCCCCGGAACAAACCTTTTTTGGTGAGACTGCAGATTTTCTTCGGCTGGTGAGTTGTTATACTTTTTATCTTTATGAATTGTCGCAGTCAAGACTATTTTTGAGGCTCGATATAATATTGATAAAGAGGGTAAGAGAAGAGCTTAGAAAGTTGTGTGTGCCTTCTCCGCCATCTTGGCTCCACCTCATGTATAATATTTTTAAACATATTTCCATATTTGTCAAATTACACAAGAAAAATCAGACCAAAAGAGGGGGAAAAACATGAGAAAGAAAAAGCAAACAAATCAAAAAAGAGGTGAAAATCCTATGCTTTGATCTGTATTTGATTTTCATAGTTTTCTCCCTAGATGCAGAAGTCATTTTCCATCCCAAGTCTATTCAAATTTGGACACAGAATTTCAATGCTTATCTCTAGTTCCATAAATTATGTGCTAGCAAGATATGACTCAAAAATAGATTAAATTCTGCTTAGTATTAATTTACTTGTATATTATGTTATATATCTATTCTTTGGATATTCATAAACTATATATGAATAGTGAGCATCTTTTATCTTATGATAATAGTAGCCACTAATTAAACACTTCAAGTTTTGCAGAGCACGTTTTTTTTTTTTTTTTAATTTAATAGCCTTTTATTTACAGGATATATACATGGGTAACTTTACAGCATTAACAATTGCCAAACCTCTTGTTCCAATTTTTCACCTCTTACCCCCCCACCCCCTCCCCTAAATGGCAGGATGACCAGTAGATGTTAAATATATTAAAATATAACTTAGATACACAATAAGTATACATGACCAAAACATTATTTTGCTGTACAAAAAGAATCAGACTCTGAATTATTGTACAATTAGCTTGTGAAGGAAATCAAAAATGCAGGTGTGCATAAATATAGGGATTGGGAATTCAATGTAATGGTTTTTAGTCATCTCCCAGAGTTCTTTTTCTGGGTATAGCTAGTTCGGTTCATTACTGCTCCATTAGAAATGATTTGGTTGATCTCGTTGCTGAGGATGGCCTGATCCATCAGAACTGGTCATCATCTAGTATTGTTGTTGAAGTATATAATGATCTCCTGGTCCTGCTCATTTCACTCAGCATCAGTTCGTGTAAGTCTCTCCAGGCCTTTCTGAAATCATCCTGTTGGTCATTTCTTACAGAACAGTAATATTCCATAATTTTCATATACCACAATTTATTCAGCCATTCTCCAACTGATGGACATCCATTCAGTTTCCAGTTTCTAGCCACTACAAAAAGGGCTGCCACAAACATTCGTGCACATACAGGTCCTTTCCTTCTTTATAATCTCTTTGGGATATAATCCCAGTAGTAACACTGCTGGATCAAAGGGTATGCACAGTTTGATAACTTTTTGAGCATAGTTCCAAACTACTCTCCAAAATGGTTGGATTCGTTCACAACTCCACCAACAATGCATCAATGTCCCAGTTTTCCCGCATCCCCTCCAACAATCATCATTATTTTTTCCTGTCATCTTAGCCAATCTGACAGGTGTGTAGTGGTATCTTAGAGTTGTCTTAATTTGCATTTCTCTGATTAATAATGACTTGGAGCATCTTTTCATATGACTAGAAATAGTTTCAATTTCTTCATCTGAGAATTGTCTGTTCATATCCTTTGACCATTTTTCAATTGGAGAAGTTTTGCAGAGCACTTTACAAATTCTATTTGATTCTCACAATCCTATGAGATAGATGTTACTATTATCCTTATTTTAAAGAAAAGTTAGGTAAGTTTTGTAATGGGCTGAGGCTTGAGTTGATGCACTGAGGTCCCAAGCACATGAGGCTAAATAGTAATTGGACTATACTCTATTAATATACATGCTTGGATAAAGATTGGCCCTCGCCCACTCTTTGTGCAAGTCCTGATGTGTTGTATAGAAAATGACGATTTTGGTGGGTGGAGGCAGAGAGATAGGAAGAGAGGCTGGGAGAGATTGGCCTGGGTTCCATGCTTGTAGCTGCTGGTCGGTTGGCTGTTGGTCTAGCTAGCTTTTTGACTCAGCTGCACACATTGCTATTGCCAATTCCCTTCCACCTCCGATCTTTCTTCACTGAGAATAAAGATTGATGATTTTCCCCTAACCTGAATTCCTGATTCCGGCTGATTTTAAAATACACAGTCTTCACAAAGTTTGAATAAATTTCTCATGTAGTAACTAGGAAATAACTGACAGGATCTGATCCCAGATGTTCTTGATTCTATGTTAAGTGCTCTAGTCATTCTTTTTGCATTGCATCTCAATAATTAAGTTTAAAAATTAAATTATTCCCAATAATGCCACATACCAGTTATTGACACTTAGAATTTTTCCTTGAAAACAGGGCTGCCCATGATGGGTGGGAAAATCCCAACCTATATTTCACTTAAGTGAAAATGGAAAAGGGATTTGGATTATCAGTTATATTTGAGTATAAAAATATACCTATATCTTTTAGAAGCTGACTGTTAAAAATTGTACTGAACAATGTGTAGAAGTACAATATCCTTTCAGTTTTCCTAGAAGCACAGCCTTCTGTGTGATCTTCAAACTGTCTCTTTATTACTTCTCAAACTCCATCTATCCCATTATTAAATAAAGACTTTTGATCCTGACTGCCTCCTATATCTGACTTTAGCTGAGCAGTTTACATATGTGGCATAAATGTTTAGTTTTATATAACAATACTGTTCTCGAGGGGAGAAACTTTCTTTTTTTTTTCTTTTTAGAAATCATTTACATTTTATTTTTTTCAATATATACTTTATATTTTCCAAATTATATATTAAAATTTTTTAATATTTTCTGTAAAGTTTTGAGCTTCAAATTCTATACCCTCTCTAATCTTCTCTCTCCTTGAGAGAGCAATCAATAATATTTTTTTTTATTTTATTTATTTATTTTTTTAATTTAATAGCCTTTTATTTACAGGATATATTCATGGGTAACTTTACAGCATTAACAATTGCCAAACCTCTTGTTCCAATTTTTCACCTCTTACCCCCCCACCCCCTCCCATAGATGGCAGGATGACCAGTAGATGTTAAATATATTAAAATATAAATTAGATACACAATAAGTATACCTGACCAAAACGTTATTTTGCTGTAGAAAAAGAATCAGACTCTGAAATATTGTACAATTAGCTTGTGAAGGAAATCAAAAATGCATGTGTGCATAAATATAGGGATTGGGAATTCAATGTAATGGTTTTTAGTCATCTCCCAGAGTTCTTTTTCTGGGCATAGCTAGTTCAGTTCATTACTGCTCCATTAGAAATGATTTGGTTGATCTCGTTGCTGAGGATGGCCTGATCCATCAGAACTGGTCATCATATAGTATTGTTGTTGAAGTATATAATGATCTCCTGGTCCTGCTCATTTCACTCAGCATCAGTTCGTGTAAGTCTCTCCAGGCCTTTCTGAAATCATCCTGTTGGTCATTTCTTACAGAACAGTAATATTCCATAATTTTCATATACCACAATTTATTCAGCCATTCTCCAACTGATGGACATCCATTCAGTTTCCAGTTTCTAGCCACTACAAAAAGGGCTGCCACAAACATTCGTGCACATACAGGTCCCTTTCCCTTCTTTATAATCTCTTTGGGATATAATCCCAGTAGTAACACTGCTGGATCAAAGGGTATGCACAGTTTGATAACTTTTTGAGCATAGTTCCAAACTACTCTCCAAAATGGTTGGATTCGTTCACAACTCCACCAACAATGCATCAATGTCCCAGTTTTCCCGCATCCCCTCCAACAATCATCATTATTTTTTCCTGTCATCTTAGCCAATCTGACAGGTGTGTAGTGGTATCTTAGAGTTGTCTTAATTTGCATTTCTCTGATTAATAATGACTTGGAGCATCTTTTCATATGACTAGAAATAGTTTCAATTTCTTCATCTGAGAATTGTCTGTTCATATCCTTTGAACATTTTTCAATTGGAGAATGGCTTGATTTTTTATAAATTACAGTTAATTCTCTATATATTTTGGAAATGAGGCCTTTATCAGAACCTTTGACTGTAAAAATATTTTCCCAGTTTATTGCTTCCCTTCTAATCTTGTCTGCATTAGTTTTGTTTGTACAAAAACTTTTCAGTTTGGTATAATCGAAATTTTCTATTTTGTGATCAGTAATGATCTCTAGTTCGAGCAATCAATAATATATAGGTCATACATATGAATCATGTAAGACATTTCCATATTAATTATTTTGTATAGATTAAAATAAAAACAATGAAAGAAAGTGAAAAATAACATGTTTCAGTATGCATTCAGACAATATCAGTTTTCCTCTTGAGGCAGATAATTTGTTTAGTAATTAGACCTTTGGGATTGTCCAAGGCAGGGAAACTTTTAGCCATGTCATTTCTGTAGCAAATAGGAATTATTCTTTTACTACTCAATGTAATTCATCAAACTTTTATTGAAAACCTATGTTCTAAAAAAATTTCATTAGAAACAAAGGATATAAAAGCTAGATAAAATGGGTTTCTTCACCTCAAAGAATAGAAATACCCCACTTCTAGTTTCTATTAACCTCTGATATATGCACAACTAAGAGATTGGAAAAAGATTCAGGCTTTTTAAAGGACACTACCATTGTTACCCTTTTTGTACAGATTCATTACTGTCTCAATATTTTAGCATATTCTATTCCTAAAACCCTAACTATTTTGTGGAAGAGTCTAATAATCAATATTTTTCCTAGGGCATAGATAGTACAGAGGTACAGAAAAGCACAGTGGGAAAACTACTCAAGTAATCAGAATCTCAAGAGCTCTATCATAAAAAGGTTTTCCTGATTTCCCTTTGTTCTAACATTATAGTGAATGAACACCACCCTAGACTTGAAGTATCTCTATGCATTTCATTAAATTTGTTTTTTAAAAATATTTATTAAATCCCTGACATATATTAAGCATTCTGCTAAGTTCATGAGGTGAATGTGCAAAATAAAACTGGACTTATGTTCAAGGAGTATATTATACTGGAGTGAAAAAGGAAAAAAAAAGTGTGCATGTGTAAATAAATTCAAAACTTGTACATGGTAAAATATAAAACAGCCTCTTTTTTAAGGGGAGAAAAAATAAACAATTTGTTCTGAAAACTGAATTTGTTTCATTCAGTACACCTTTGGTTTCTGTAGTAAATAGTGCTATATCTGCTCTTTGCTTGTAGGTACTGCTTAAATGAAATTAATAATAAAATTGGCCCCAGACATTAGCTAATTATTATCTGAGCAAGTAAACTAAACCTATTTATTTTAGTTCCTCATGTATAAAATGACCTAGAGAAGGAAATACCAAATTGCTCCAATTTCTTTGCTAAGAAAATACTAAATGAAGATTACAAAGAAGATCAAAAATTGAAAATAATAAAATAAGATACAATATTTTATATATTATATAGATATTTATATCTATTACATACTAAACATATAGATACTATGTATTCAGACATTAGTACATACTATACATAGTATAAAATGTATAGTAGTCCATAAGTATATATACTAGTGACATATATATATATATATATAGTATACAATTTACAGGATTAATCAACATGCATTTATTGAGCACCTACCCTATGCCTCAATATACTGAATGTATGTATATATATTTGTGTGTGTGTGCATATATGTCGGTAGATATTATTATATGCATGTATGTGATATATAACCATAGTGTATTATATTAATATATATTTTATGTTGATATAGCATTATATGTATTGTTTGCATATGTATATTATATATATGTATAAAATTTCAAAATTCGTATGCAAATATGCATGTACATTTGTATTTGTATGAATCCATGACTCTATATTTTTATCTAACTAGATATCTAATCCATTTATATATTCTATTACTAGAAGCTGCTTATTAAATAGGAAAAAAAAACACACTAATCTTGAAATAAGAATATTTTAGTTCAAAATCTCCTTTGAGATCCTTATCATGTGTCTGACAAAAGACAAACTGGCTAACCTTGAATAGTTTTGGGCTCTTCTTCAAATGGCGATAATAATACTTTCAATAAACTAAATGATTAATCAACAAGCATTTATTAAGCATCTATCATGTGTCTCACAGTATCATTGTGAGAGAAGCATGTTGTAAACCTTAAAACCCTGTTTTAATATATTATTATCAATATTAAAATTATTATTATTGACTCTTGTGCTATTGCACTAGGTTTTATAAAACAATATAGAGAGGATGTTGAAATAGTCCTAGTCCTCATTAAGGCGATAGTCTAATAAGAGATAAATTTAAATAAATAAATCTATGCCCTTCAAGTATAAGTCTCTTCATCAATTAAAATCAAATGGCTCACTGTTACCTCCAGGGTCAAAGATAAACTGCTCCATCTGGCATTTAAAGATTTTCACAAAGTTGCTCCAAATTATCTTTCAGGTTAATTTATACATTATTCACTTTGACATGCTCTGATAAAGTAAACTTGACCTTCTTAAGATATCTTTAGATCTGTAAGGGATTTAAGAGATTAACAATAATTTCACAATTGGATAGTTTGCAAGGAAATTGAAGGGCCCTAGGTTCTTGGCCAAGGTCATAGAGTGAATAATCATCCCAGGTGAGATTTTATTCCACATACTTTTCCCCCTGTCACCCACAATGTCCCTTGTTCCTCCTCTTCACATATAGATTTCTATTTACTATCTCTATGCTTTTGCACAGGCTGACTCACACTGTTGGAATGTCTTTTCTCCTCACCTCAGCTTCTTAAAGTTCCTGGTTTTCTTTAAGGCTCACCTCAAAAAATAATTTTCTACATGCCCTTCAGGTGTTGTGTCTCCCTATCCATCAAAAATTGTACTATGATTATTTTGTATTTTTAGTGTTCAATCATTTCAATATGGTCTGACTTTATTAACTCGTTTTGAGATTTTCTTGGCAAAGATAGTGGAATGATTTGTCATTTCCTTCTCCAGTTCATTTTAAAGATGAGGAATTAAGGCAAACGGATTAAATGACTAGCCCATGGTCACACAGCTAGTAATTGTCTGAGACTGTATTTGAACTCATGAAAATATATCTTCCTAATTCCAAGCCCAGTATTCTATCTACTAGACCATGTAATATATGCAAAAAAATCTATAAGGTGATATGGACAAAAAGATAGCTCTATATGATTTTACATTCACACACACAAATTTGTTGTTTCTGATTGCAAGCCTCCTTTGATCAGGAACTGTTTCATTTTTCTTTGTAATTGTAGCACCTAACATTGTAGTTAATTAATGTATAGTTATAAATTGATTGAAAGGTGGCCTCTGAATGTAAAGAGATATTTAGAATCAGGGGCTCATGATTCTAGCTGCTCTCTTGTGTGAATTCTGGCAAGTCATCCAAATAGAAAACTATCCATATATTCTTATCCTATGATATTCTTATGTTCATGGAAGATCTAATTGATGCATTAAATACATTTCATAGATACCAGAAAAACTCTAAGACTATCCATTTGCTATAGGTCACTCTTACTACAAAATGATCTATCCCTACTTTCTAACCATATAAAAAGCAAATACACATGATGATCTATACCAAGCAAAAAGTGTTTGGGATGTAAAAAAATCTACAAGGTGATATGGACAAAAAGATAGGTCTATATGATTTTACATTCACACACACAAATTTGTTGTTTCTGATTGCAAGCCTCCTTTGATCAGGAACTGTTTCATTTTTCTTTGTAATTGTAGCACCTAACATTGTAGTTAATTAATGTATAGTTATAAATTGATTGATAGGTGGCCTCTGAATGTAAAGAGATATTTAGAATCAGGGGCTCATGATTCTAGCTGCTCTCTTGTGTGAATTCTGGCAAGTCATCCAAATAGAAAATTATCCATATATTCTTATCCTATGATATTCTTATGTTCATGGAAGATCTAATTGATGCATTAAATACATTTCATAGATACCAGGAAAACTCTAAGACTATCCATTTGCTATAGGTCACTCTTACTACAAAATGATCTATCCCTACTTTCTAACCATATAAAAAGCAAATACACATGATGATCTATACCAAGCAAAAAGTGTTTGGGATGAAACCTTTTCATGGATTAAAAATGTACAATTGCTTTTCTAAAGAAAATTCTTTGAAGAAGCTGTGAACATTATGTTTCTATTTTTAGTTGATTATCCTTACCTTTGGAAGCTGATAGGCTAGATAATCAAAATGGTCAATATCCCCCAAAAGACTTTGATAAGCTTCAAAAAAATGTGTTTGCTCCATTTTTAGAAGAGGTGAGGTTGTGACTGCTTCACACTTGTCTAGTAATAAATTATACTACAAGAGGAAAAAGCCTAAGGCCTTCCAATCTTCTTAGATCTTATGGCCCCAAAGGTTTTTGACCTATCCTTTTTAAAATTTACCCTTACAAGTATTAGGAGTAAAGTCATCAAATGTGGGAGAAATTATTGTCTTAGAATGTAAAAAGATGCCCTAAAATTAAGGAGCAATCTTTAGAAGTGACCAAGGTTACCTGATCTTAATGGAAAAGACTCAGTGCCTAGTGATGGTGATTTTGGCTATGGATTTGTTGGAACTGATGCTGTTGTATTGAGCATACTTTTGAGGATTCATTACCCCAAAGATTGAAGTGGTTTAAATGAGAGTATACCTCTAAATTATTCAGGAAAATACTTGTGTAGCTATTCTTTCTATTGCCTTGAAAATCTCTCTGTAAAAACTAATTCATATTATGTGGTTAAATATAAGCCACTGCCTCTATATTATTGAGAGGAACATAACTGGTGGAGTTATGGCAATAGGGAAAAAACCATCCTAAATTCCTCCTTGGTGCACTGTGTATGTATTAACTAATGACATTCTATTTGCTAAGCTTCCACTAAAAAAGCAATTATTTTGGGCTACTTTTTTACATTTCATCTCTCTCTCAGATATATAAATATAAACACACATATGTATATTTAAAACATATAAATATTTATATCAAAAATTAAATAAAATATCATATGAATACAAATAATATTTTCATTTACTTTTAATCAGCTTCATTTTTGTTTTTCTATTATCTAATATATTTCATGGCAATACAGAATATGAATAATTTAGAATATTTTCCATATGTAACATAAATCCCTGAGAGGGAATCATAATTTTTTGCCCCCTTTTAATATATATGTGTATATATATATATATATATATATATATATATATATATCTTATATGAACAGCAAAGTTCTAATCATTTGCTTTTTCCTTTTTCCTCCCATTTACTACCATCATGTGAGATAACACTAAAATAAATAAATTAAAAAAAAAAAACAATCCCAGTTTGAATGCATACTATTTCCTTGAGTTTATGAGATTTTTTTCTTTAAAATGAAAAGATAAATTTGTCGAATTCATTTACTCTTTTCATTTCTATAGTTAATAGCAAAAGGCCATTTAAGAGAGGGATTTTGTGGTAAATGAATATTTGTAGAAGGAAAGGAATAAAGAGATGAATAAATGGCAAAATTTGTTTATGCAATAAGATTAATTGAAGAATATTCCTTACAGTAATAGAGAATTCAGCGATGCTAAGCATATGTATAGGTTGAAAATCTGTAAGTCTTTGCCAGATTAACAAGTATGTGGGAGTGGATAGCAAGGGGATATGAAGAATTTCAAAAATGGTTTCCCTGTTTTCCAATTCTGTACAGAAATTCTATTTCTGATGTGTTTTGGCCACTTTCCTTCATGCCCAAGTTGGCTAAAGAAAGTAATCGATAGGAAAAATCCTTACTAATTTATGGAGGGACATAATCTGTTTCATTGGATGCAACAATGACATTGATAGATCTACTAAATTAAAGTAAATAACAAATCAATATTAACAAGTCAAATACACAGAAATATTAGTAATTTAGACATCAGCTGAGAGTCATAAGTATCCAAAATGCCCACAGAATAATTAAAACATATCACACATTCATGAACTAAAATGTACGTATTTTATTCATATGAGAAATCCTTGGAACTTCATTCAGGGATTTCATTCTTATTTCATATGCAATTCTATAAGTTATGGTGATTCTTTTTCCTAAAAAATAGGAGCTTAAAACCATTAAATTAGAAAATAATAGGAAAATATAGGTTATCCTTTAAAAAATGAAACAAAGCAAAGAAACAAATAAAAAAAAACTGATGGGAACGATAACTCTCTTTAGTCTTTGAAACACAATCATTTGGCTTCATTTAGTTATCCCAGAGGTCAGAAAAAGGAGCATTGGATAGAATATTTGAAGGGCAGATATAATCATAATATAATGAAAACTATACTGAAATCAGAGTTGTCCAAAATTAAATAGTTTCCCTAGAGAGGTAATAAGTTGCCTATCCCTAAATGTCTTCAAAAAAAGATTGAATGTGTAATTGTTGTGAAGTAAATTAAAAGAAATATTGATCAGACTTGGGTTAGAATAGCTTGGCTTTGAGTTCCATGCCAACCCTGAAATAATGTGAGCATGTGGTCACTTGAGAAAGATACATTGATACTAACAAGAAATGGCAAAAACAATATGCTAATGGGGGAAGGAAATAGCCAATAGCACAGGCAAAACATACACAAATATGCATACATAAATCAAACAGAAACATAACATTTCCAAAACACAACAACCTGTTGCTTATACGAGAGAAAATAAATCCTAAGAATAAAGATCTTGGAAGAAAAGGGCTATTTTTTTTCTTTTTATCCTTATCATTTACTAGAGTATTTTCCAAAAATATAGATATGTAAGATATGATTACTGAATTCATTTCTTGAACCCTTCTTGCCACAAAACATGGAGAACATCATTTTATAAAGTACATTGTTGGAGTAAAGGTAAAAGAAGAGATGGTTTTAGAGCATTGTGAGGCTTTTGACTTGAAGGAGAGACTATAGAAAAAGAAGTTGGCTGGAGAGGAGGAAGTGAAGAACATCCTGAGAGGCAAAGATTTACAGAAAATTCATCTAATAATTAGATAATGAGTTAAGTTTCTTCTGTGTTAAGGCTTGCGATAATTAGAAGATTTCCTCATCTCAGAAAAATCACTGTACTGACTACTTGAGTGAATTGAATTTGGAAATAAAAATTCCTGTGACCACAGGGAAGAGGAACTTTTATGAGTTTTATTCCTTTTGGGTAGAGTCTCATAGTTTGAAGAGATCATCTAAGTCAGCTCGTTTCTCAGCAAGAATTCCTTTTCCACATATTTCCAATGTTAGCATCTAGAGTAAGTTCTCTATATTGTGAGACTCAAGACCACCTACCTCCTGATATTCATATCTATTTCAACAATACTTGAAATCTTCTCTACAATGAAATCTAGTAAGAAACTACAAGTCAGTTGCTTCTTATACTTGAAAATTTGTGATGTTCTTTTCTCTAAAATACGATGGTTTTCTGGGAGCAGGTTTCTTGGGGAGCTTCTGGAGGCAGCCTTAGTTTCATTTCTGTGTAATAATCACCTCAAATGCAGCCAGCTATTAAAAGTTCAGATCCTTTATTGTCTCTTCCAAAATAACCCAGTTAGCTTTCTTAAAGGCTTATCTCTCTCCTTGGTTCCAAGAGCTCTTGCCACTAGTCTTTTGCCTCTGCCAACTTCAGCCTCTCTCTCTCTCTGAATCCTGGCTTCTCAATCTCCCCAACTGACTCCTGGTTGAGGCTCCTCTTCTAGTGGGCTCCTGCTCTAGTGGGCTTGTCCTTCAGTGGGCTTGTCCTTCTGACTTGTGAATCTCCTGGACTTGTGAATCCTGACTTGTGAATCTCCCAGAGTGCCTATCAATTCCAGTGACTTAGCACCTTGTAAGAATTCTAACAAGAAATGAAGAAAAAAAAATCAGCCAGGGAATAGAAAACAAGAGCATGGAAACAAAACTGAAGTCTACATCTCTCAGTATGATAAATACTGATTAATATAGAATATAATCTGTAAAAACAAAATCACTTTTGTTCCATTGAAAAAGCCCTATGGTCTAGAGCTTGGAAGTTCTAGAGTGCTAAAGTAGTAGGCACACAGTAGTAGGCATCATTTCAGGGTAGCCGAGGCCCAGAAGACACCAAAGAGGGCCTTGAGTATTCATTTCTAGCTTCAGATATCCAAAGAGGTCTAATCCCAAGATATTGAAGTCAGTGCAAAAACCTAAGGGATTGAGGCCATGTCCTTGTCTGGTCATTCAAATCTTGCTTATTAGGAAATATAGTCTAGCCCTTGCATAAAACTTCAACTTGGAAACTAAAAGTGGAGAGATAAATATGTTAAAGATAAAAACATCAACCAGTATTAAATCTCAAATTCCCCCTAAAGAAAAAGAAAGCAAATCCATAAAAAATATAAACATAAATTCACATAAAAAAATAGGTGTTTCACAAGGACTATGTGAATTCTTAGAAGAAACAAAGGAAGAGATTTTTAAAAACGAATAAAAGAACTGGAGGAAAGAATTGGAACTAATACATAATTTAGAAGAGCAAGTGGTAGAGCTTTCCCAAGAAGTGGAGTTCTTGAAAACAAGAATAGATCAAACAAGAATTAATGACTCCATGTGACATTAAGAATTATTAGGGCAAAAAACAGAAAACATTGAAAAACTCAAAAAGGAAAATGTAAGCTATCTGGTAAAAACAACAAAATTTGTGATACTATGCCCAGGTTCTTGTTCATCACCCAAACTATATAAAAAGATATAGAAATTAAAGAAAAATAACCTTTTTTAATATTCCAGTAATACTTTGAGTATCATCTTTCCAATATCTAGCCTCTAATAGCACATTATTCTAATTATCTGATTGTCTTCTTTTAAATATCCTTTTTTGGGGGAAGGGTAGGAGGATAATTATCATTTATAACCACATATCCTCCCTAATCTATTTTGTTAACAAAGAAGTTCTTTTCAAAGCATGCTTTTCAACTGAGAATTTTTTGCCATATATTTGATGAGATTATTCAGAAGCTTAGTTCAAGTAAATTCTTGGTCACTTATGAGATAAAACTTTCAACATATATTCATAGATTGTGAAGTTTTAGTAATATTTTGTGTGTGAGAAAAAGTTTATGCCTCTTTAAAGTAGTTATTCTAAAAAGGAAGAATAAAATATTTTGACATAACTAATATATATTTAATTCTCTAGGATAATAATTAACTTAGAAATTAAACTTTTCATGTTCAATTTTAAAAACCAGTAACAGTTTTCTATTTAGAAATAGATTCTGAATTTTTAAAAATGTTCTCTGTCCACCAGATGGCATTGTTGAGAAATTTAATTAAATTCTGGTACTAGATGGATAGTAAACTCAGCCTTTTATACATTTTTTCATGAGTTGTCATGTATTCTATTGTGGCTTGCTTATATGTATGTGTGTACACACACACACACATATATATATGCCATATGGAATTTCCATCTTGTTATTTAAGCTTCTATGTGATCTATCACTCTGGCTTAGCACTTTCCTCTGCAAACAAGAAGATACTTGATATTTTAAAAAATTGAATTGATGTTGATATTTACTCTATTTAAAATATTGGAATGCGAAGGAAAATCATGACTGCTATTCTCACATATTTATATCTCATCAAGTATAAAATGATTATTTGCTATTATAATTTTGATATTTAAGAGAAATAGTAAACTTTATTCAGATCTCATTCTTATTTATAAAGTATACAAGATTAAGAGTGAACTAAAGAAAGATTAGATGATTTCCTATTATCAATTTCCCTAGTCAATAATTTATTTTAAATATATTAAGTACAATATGTTGTACATCATATATATGTCCTTCTGACTTCAGGCCCAATGCCCTATCTACTGAGCTACCTAGCTGCCTCTGACTTCCATGTAAAACAGACCAAATTACACTTAATGTCTGATACTTTTGTCATACTGATTCAATATTTCATTGAATTGTGTGTATTTTAAATTGTATCATAGCTCAATTTGATATAGTCCAACCCTTACCCAAACAAGAATTTATTTTACAGTATGCCTGTCAATTCCACCTTCATTCAGTATACTTTCATTTCACCTCTACTGAAGAACATTTTTTATTAGTACTTACTATTTCTCCAGACAGCCATTTTCACTTTTAGGCAGCTCTAATTGGAAGTTTTCTCTTAACATTGAACCAAACACTGATTTTCTTCTATTGCTCCCTCTTTTCACAAATCAATTGGTTAAATATTTTAAACTCTATTGTACAGATGAAGAAAATGAAGGTGTAAAAGTTTAATCTATTAGCCCAAGGTTACACAAGTAGAAAGGTGTAGTTATATAACTTAAATTCAATCTTTTTGATTGCAAAACTTCACTGTGCCATATTACTATCTCCTATTTTACAACACTTATTTTCTTTTTTTTAAATGTATTTTATTTTTCCAAATACATGCAAAGATAGTTTTCAAATTTTATTTCTCTGAGACTGTGTTCCAAATTTTTCTCCCTCCCTTCCTTACACCCCCTTCTCAAGACAGCAAGCAATCTTATATAGGTTAACTATGTGGAATCCTTTTAAACATATTTCCCTATTCATCCTGTTGCACAAGAAAATCAGACCAAAGGGACAAAAACCTCATGAGAAATAAAACAAACAAATAAGCAAACAAACAAAAAGATGAAAATGCTATGCTTTGATCCACATTCAGTATTCATAATTCTCTCTTTGGATGAGGAAAGCATTTTCCATTCCAAGTCTATTGGAATTGTCATAAATCATTGCATTGTACAAATTTCATGTTCATGAAAACTTTCAGTTTAGAATTTTAGTGGTTAATTGAAAAGCATTAATTATTTAAATTAAAAGGTCCTCATGGGTTGGAGTAGATACTTCACATCCATTTCTCTGCATATGTTAAGTTTGGGGTTATGTGAATGAAGTTTTCCAGGTTTTTTTTTTCAGTCAAATATTTAGAAAAATAATAAAATGTCTGAGTGTGCTCAATATAATCTGTTTCAAATGAGATTTCCAAATATGTGATAGATGTGTGATTTTTCTGTAAATTTTGCTTGTGTGTTATATTTTGTTGTTTAGTTGAAGGCAGCAGACTGCTGATACAAAATAGCTGATTGGAACCAAAGAATGCTAGAGGCACTAATCAAAATATACCCATGCAATGTAATAAATGAAAAAAACCACAAAAGGAATAATGTTTCTTTCTTCTGTATAACTGTCTCTTCCCAGCTTATTCTGTCCCCCCTTCCTTTTCACAGTGTAGTTTAGTTGTGTGTGTGTGTGTGTACATGTGTTGTATTGACATAGAGATTAATATAAAAATTCAATTTAATATATTTGTTAGTGTTTGACATGGACTGCTAAGATCAAAATAAAAATACACATACACACATACTTATATAAAAAGCAAAGTAAAAATTGTCTCAGAATGACTATTCCAAATCCTTTTAGGGACTGCTCTGTTACACAACAGAATACTTTACAAATAGGTTATTACTTGTAAGCTAATGATACTCAATTTGTTTTTAAAACTGTCCCCTTACTGAAAGGACCTGTTATTTGGCATGTCCTATACATTATCTTCTACTTATTTTTATCTGCCCTTTTCTTTAAATAATTCTGGAAGAGGAAAAATGTCTCAACATTACTTCCAACATCTTGGATTAATTTGCTGTCTCCCAATTCCCATTTTTATCTATTATTCCTTTGCTGTCCCTTCTTATTTTTGAAATACTAATATATAATTGGCCAAATAAATGTCTATTTTTGTTTTCTTTCTGTTTTTAGACAAATCTTAAATTTATTTAAAGGAATAGTCTTTTATTATTTTTATCTTTTACAGAAACATTCTTCTTAACATTCCTCCCCCAATTTACTTTATCCATAATCTTATTATGACATTATACTAGTTTGATGCTATTTTAAAATATCTGGCATTTTCTCTTATTCTGTTTATAATGTTTCTACTACCTCCTCTTACCCTAAGAGTGCATTAAATGCTTTTATTCTTTTGTATATTTAACCACTATTCCTCCTTCAAAAAAGGAAAGATGTTTTCTCTGTAAAGGTCCTCATAACATTAATAGACTTTTCTAAAATTAAAAAAAAACACAAGTAATTCCCAGCAGAATATCATTAGCATTCTTGGATATTTTAACTTGAAAAAAGAAGAGTATGAGAATTAGCTACAATAAAAGGTCAAATGATAGTCTAACAAAGAGTTAATGATGCTCCAGAGAAAATATTGAAAGATGTGGAAATTTCAAAGGTAAGGCATAAAAATGTATAATTATTTCACTCTAGTTTTTTATACAGAGCATGATCTTGGTTCTGTATTAGGTTCATTGTTCTACTTATGTTATTTTGTTATGTTTAGATGACAAAATGTTGTTGAAACACAGAAGGAAGCCATCAAACACATAAAATGAAACAAATTTGGTAGCCTTCTTATTATTCTCTATTCCTAATCAAAACAAAAGTGTATTAAGTTTGAATTCTATCATTATTGCAATAGATATATCATATGAAGGTATTGTCTTTTGAGTAGTTAGAGGAGATAATATTCCAGAGATATTGTGAAGTTAAAAACAGTTAAGATTTCTATATATGGGGTTAGACAGTAAGGTGAAGAAAATGTTAAGGCAAGATGTTGGTATCTTAGACAGAAATAGATAAATTTGGGAAATAAATTGTTTTAGGGGAAAATAATGAATTCATTTTTAGCCATGTTAAATTTAAGATGTCTCTCAGACATTCACTTTGAATTATCCAATAGGCAATTGGTAAAATGGGAATAAAGTTCAGGAAAATACTGATGATTAGATATGCAGATATCATGGTCTTTTGGAGAGACAGACAGAGATAGAGACAGAGACAGAGAGAAAGAAAGAGAGGCAGAGACAGAAAGAAGAGAGAGAGAGAAAGAGAGAGAGAGAAAGAGAAAGAGAGAGAGAAAGAGAGAGAGAGAAAGAGAGAGAGAGAGAGAGGGAGAGAGAGAGAGAGAGAGAGAGAGAGAGAGAGAGAGAGAGAGAGAGAGAGAGAGAGAGAGAGAGAGAAAAGAAAAGCAGAGAGAACAGAGAGGGACACAGAGATAGAGATGGAGAGAGACATACAGACAGAGACAGAAATTCAGAGAGAAAGAGACAGAGAGTAAGAGGCAAAGAGAAGAAAGGAAAAAAAAAAGACAGAACAGAGAGAGAACAAGAAAAGATAAATAAAGAAAAGAGAATTCTATCATTTTGCAACTGATATATCATGTGAAGATGTTGTCTTTTGTGTTGATAGTTGAAGTAATAATCCAGAGATATTGGAGCAGAAACAGTATATATATATATATATATATATGATTAGAGAGTAAGATGATGAAGATAATGTTAAGATGAAGTGCTGGCAAATTGTACAGAAATAGAGAAGTTTGGGAAAGAAGTGGTTTTAGAGGGGCAAAAATGAACAATGTCAAATTCAAGATATAAAAAAAATGATATAACATGGGGTTTGTGAGGCTTAAATGAGATAACATATGAAAATTATTTTTTTTACAAACTAAATAATATGTAACTATTGCTTAGCATTAGTACTATAATTGCTTAGCATTATTAATACTCACCATACTCAAAATTTTGGTTATAGATTCTTGTCAGATGAGAGAGAAAGCTTCAGTGTTAACTAAAGTCCCATTGTTATGGATTCAAGTAGTACTGGATTACAAAATACAAGTCATATTATGAACTAAGACAAGCTTCATTCTTATCACTTTCTTTGGAATGTTTGCCTAGATTCCTTCTCCCTGTATTTCCTATGTCTCTTTCCCCCCAAGAACTTTTCAACAAGAGCCTCTTGTTGAAGAGAAGGAAAACTCTGATCAGAACATATGAACAGAGAGCAAAGTTGCTAATCTTGCATTTGTGATTAAACAAAGATCATTTCAAAATCATTTCATATTAATCGCTTTTATTTATCTTAATTTGATTGAAGAATGCTTAAGTTCCCTTTTCTTAAGAAGAACCAAACTTACAAGTATTTCTTTAAGCCTAAGTTATCTGTAGATTTAGTGAATGAATATTTTAGCAAGATTTAATAGAAGATGAGTTAGAATAAGCCTAAATATATCTTTATAGAAATAAAATAATCATAAAATTAAGCTTAGACATCATGGAACTCCTTACTGATTCACCCTTTTCAGATATCTGGAGGATGGAGTTTGATTTTCAGCTTACCACAAATCCTTCTTTTAGTAAGTTAGTTTAGTAAGTTTTTCCTGTAAGTATCCAAAGTAGAAATCCTTAAAGAACCATTAAAATAGGAAGCATCTAAAAATCAATTCAAAGAATGAAAGATATACATTTTCAGCCAATGAAATAGTGAATCTAACTGTTATCTTGCCCTAGAAACTCTCTATAACACCCCCAGCATACCCACTGGCTGAACATTACAAATACAGGTACTTCTCTGTACAACTTATGAATTAACCTCATATTTATAATTCTTTTTTTTTGTTATAAAGATCTGTCTATTGAAATCTCTCATAATATAACTATTCACTGGGAGGTTAGTTGATCTGATTTAATGGCAACTCACTGGTCTTGGTATGAAATAATTTTTCTTTGGAAGTAATAAGCCTTAGAAATGTTCTTTTTTAGATATGAATTCAATAGTGGAAAACTAGAAAATTGATTTAACAAAAATAAATGCTTTGGGAGACAGGGGGTTGCTTTTGGTACTGTGCAATATTTCTCCTATGTACAATCATCAATGGATTCAGGAAAAGCTGTTAATTAATTCCCAAAGCTTTAAAGAATATTTCAATATCAGATTGAACTATATCATCTCAGATTATGGACATGAGCATTTTAATAAATTCATATTAACAATGTGAACCATATTATACATTTCATGGTGGAATGGCAGTTCTAAAGCATATGGCAGCTTTAAAAGTAAATTGAGATGTATTCTCAAGAAATTTCAAGAGAGAATTTTTTTAAAGGCCACAGAAAGTGTTTTTATTAAAAGACAAAGAAGAAACCAAGATACATTGCCAACTGACAGTAGATAAGCATTATTTTATGTCTATATCCATATCAGCTATAACTATTCTACTATCTATGTACATTTATATCCATATGAAAAATGGTTGAATGCATACATAAATGCAAAAATAAAAGAAATTAAAAGCATTACTATTTTTTACTCACAGATGACTAATTGATAATATCTATTTTTGCAAGGAAAATTCTAATTATTTTGAATATAACTCAGTGTAAGACTGTTTCTGATATCTGAGCATATATCTCAAAAAGACATCATCATATTTGTCAAAGGATAAAGATATTCTGAATCAATGCAATTATGAAACAAACAAACCAAAAGCAAACAAATCATCTTATAGGAATTAATGCCCCTACCAAAGAAACTAAAAGTATATTGTTTACAATGTTAAATGGCTCTTTCTCTTGCACAATTGCAGAAAATGCTAAATTGTGAGAATCTCAAAGGGCAGAAGAAAGGCTCCCTAACTTCCTTTAAGCATCAGTCTAGGGAACATCTTGGAGTCTTTGTTGACTCCCTCCCACTTATTACTTCATTTTCCCTGTGAAACATTCATCTTTTTCTGCAATTTTTGTATATTTAATTCTGCCTCCAGAATGGAAACTCTCTGAGTTTGAGTGGAAACTATTTCATTTAATGTTTTGAGATAACCTTTTTATCTCATAAGTTCAGTGCTTGCTGACGATAACTGAATTCTTCATCCTAGATGTATTAAATAAGAGTTGTTTAAAAAAAAAAAGCCACAGAAAGAACAGCAGAAGAATAACAATTGACTCAGTATGGCCACTTTAAAAGAAACAAAAGGAAGGATACCACCTCCTCAAGTAGGATACACAGATCTTCATGTTACCTAAACAATATATGTTCAGGTTAGCCTGGGCAGTACTATTAATGGTATTGAATTAGTTAATGCCTTTACCAGCACTTCCTCTTTCAATAAGTTATGATAGATTTATACAAGAATAATATAGGATAGGGGTTGGAATCTTCACTGGTTGAAAGAGTACCTAATAATCATAATAAGTTTTCCTAATCAGAATATAAGTATTTCTATTAACATAATCCTGAATTTTATTTGCTTTTTTCTACAATCTTTTTGAAGTTGCTTGATGACTTATGTAAATATATATTTGACCACAAGATGGAGTGAGTGTGGAAAAAAATCCCAATACTCAGTTTTAATATTAGACATTAGATTAGAATCCTTCCCTTAAAAAATAAGGGCTTTGTAATGATGAGGTGCAAGAATTGAGGGTAAGAGACCACTAATAGCAATGACATCCCTTTGGACAATGGTAGGCTTTGCAAAAGAATTCACAAACCTCAATGAATACCATGGAAGTTTGTGGCAGAGAATGCAATTTATTTACACTAAGAAGACATCTTGCTAAGAAGATAGCCTTCTTAAAGTCAAGGTCCTGTTTGGAATATAGCAAAGGTGGATTGCACTAAGAAGATTTTGCAGTGGGCAAAATCCTGTTAGAACTTTTGCAAAGATTTGGGATTCAGAGTTGCCTTTTATTTAGCCTTCTGAGGCTTTTGGGGGGGCTCCACAGGCCCTTAACTGGGAGCAGTTCAAGGGACTAATCTCCAATTCAATGAGGGTGGTGGTTATACCCTTGGCCAAGATCTCCAACCGAATGAGACCACTTAACTTAAGGGTGTTATCTGGGAAAGGTGTGCTTTTCCCAGGGTTTCAGTGTCTCCCCAAAGG
This sequence comes from Sarcophilus harrisii, assembly GCF_902635505.1. Taxonomy (NCBI): domain Eukaryota; kingdom Metazoa; phylum Chordata; class Mammalia; order Dasyuromorphia; family Dasyuridae; genus Sarcophilus; species Sarcophilus harrisii. The sequence continues at coordinate 130,864,540 of NC_045428.1, forward strand.
GGACAAAATTTACATTTGGCCCTGCCCCCAAAGGTTAAAGGCAACACAATTTACATGAATAATATCGAAAAAATGATTCAGTCTCTCAGAGTTCTAAAAGATCTCAGAGATTGCAAATTCCAGAGAACACACTGACCTGCAAATCAACAAGCATTTATTAGGTACCTACTATGTGACAAGCACTATGTGAATCCCTGGAGGAAAGTTTACTTACTGAAATACAAAATGAAATAGCATTTTCAATCTGTATGTCTCTTTACTATATTAATCATTAAATACATCATATTTTTAATCAGAAATAACATTTTAAAAATACTAAATATGAAATTTTATTTGATACTAAAATGAATAGAGAACTGTTACAAGTTATTTTGTAGGGAAGTCATATAGTCATATTTCATGCTTTAGGAAAACCAGTTTGGTAATAATATAGATTGGAAACAATATAGAGAGTGGAAAGCAGAATGACTTGATTCAGGGACCCCAATTTGAAGTTACTTGCAACAATCCAAGGCAGTTTATAGAGTGAGAAATTATAAGATTAGCTAACTGATTGCATATATAGGTTGAAAGAGTGTGGATTCTAGAATGACAGGATGACTTTTTTTTTTTTTTGTCAGAAACCGGGAATTATTGAAGAATTGGTTTTAAGAAAAGAACAAAGGTTTGTGCAACAAATTAAAATGTACATTATTGCTCATCCTGTAGTGTTTATTCTTTCCCACTCAAAATGAAAAGGAAAACAATGCATAAAATTCTAGTAGGTGGCTGTGTACTTATGGCCTCTTTCAGATCCCTAAAGATAGGTCGATTTGAACCAAAGAGTTTTAGAAAATGCATAATTTACCTTTGTTTAGTTATCCACAGATATTTTTTTCCTATGAAAATACAAAGGATTAAGGGAATTAGAATCCAATTCCCCAAGAATGTTCAAACTCTTGAAATGGGAATCTTATCTATATTCCTAGAATTAGAAAATGCATAGGAATATAGATCCCTCTGTTGTCTGAGAAGTTCTCATTTCAGCAATACAAATTGGAATGGATTTCTGACCTCTTCTAACTGTAGCTAAAAATTGTGCATCCATCAGTAATGAATCAGAGTGAGTGGAGCTAATTTCTAAAGAGGGGACTTTGTCTTATTTGAGATCTTTTATTTTTCTCTGTCCATATCAAGTGGAAAAAAAAACATTTTCTTTTCATGCAAAAGATGGGATAGTCTAATTATTACTACTATTGAAATAAGGGAATTAAATCTCCAAAATATACACCAAGGATATACCTCTCCCCCATTGTAAAAATATTGGAAATTCTAGACTTTCTCCTAAGACACCTAAAAACAATTCTAACAAATGATGTAATAAATTATAGCAACTTATTTTGTAATGGCAGGTATTTGTTTTCCTTTATAATATAGGTTTAAAACAAGACTTTTTAAAATTTTTCAATAGAGTGCAGAAAGGTGGAAAGGAAAGAAGACAAAATTCTGTTGATTGGGAAACAATAATTTAAAAATGTCAATATAGTTTTGCTTTGGTTTTTATTTTTTTTTTTTTACTCTCTAAGTAGTTTTGATGAGGATATGATCCCTTTAAGATTCCTATCTTTCTGATTCCCATCCCCCCACCCCCATTAATGTAATTACCTTTTGATTCATAAATCTGATTCCTTTGTATTTCAATAGAAGATCCTGAACTGTCCCAGCCTCCATCAGAATCTGAGCCAACTTGGGGCTACATCCACAGACCCCTCTAGCTTTATCTCCCATTATAAAAGGGACACACTGGAACCCCCTCTTGGCAGAGGTCCCAAACATGCTAGCCATGTCAGGACTTTGTGTCCACTAGACCATCTGTCCGGTGTCCTTATCTCTACCTTTGCCTATACTTTAACCTTGCTTCCAAACCCCATAATAAACCTCTTTTATCAATCTAGCTGTTCAGGCCGATAAATGCTTTTATTGGGGACTCGCGCCACTACTAGACCTCATTTGCCACTGTATCCTTGCGCTGAATCCAAAGGGGTTTGCAGGGGGAGGACTCTATTTGATTCCCTGTACCCTGGACCTGCCACTAGATTTCAACTAAACCCTAATTTATTTAGGTACCCCAAATCTAGACCTCGTCAATTTCTCAAGCTTATCTTATTGTCCATTCATTGTTTTTTGCAAAGACACTAAGGTATTTGTCTTTTAAATATACTTAGTGATTTTAATTTAACTTTGTCTCCACATCATATTTCATAAATTTTTTCTTATAATTAAAACAGGAGAAATACAATCTATCCTTTGATTTTCTTTGGAATTATCCACAAATTTCAGTTTAATTGTTCTCTTTCTTGATCACCATTAAGTGCAATTGATGCCCTAATATTTAGATAGACTCTTTTTATGTAAAAAGATGGTCACTCCTTTCCTCAATAAACATTCATAAACTGTTTCAGATATTTTGCTAGATTCTAGATATATGATTAAATTAAACAGTTCTTCTAGAGAAGCATTAATTCTACTGCAGAAGCAACATATACATGCTAATTTCCAACTTGAGAACACAGGTCTAATATCAAATCAAGGCTAGTTTTCAGTGACATAATGGGATATCAGAGACTAATCTGTTTCAGTGTCTTTTTAAATTTTTCATCTAATGTTTTTTATTTGAAATTCTCCTTCAGAAACTCAATGCTTTTGCACTGATACCAATTATAATGCAAATATCCTGAAAAAAAGTTTTCAGATATTGTCAGTTGTTCAGATCTTAGCACAAAGAATTTGAAATTAAGTTGGATAAGGGGAGAAGAGAGCATTAAGACTCTGAATACTTATAGAAATATCATCTTGGGAGAATAGACATTGCTATTTAGCTACTGGACCTTATCCCATTATTATCAAATTTCTTTGGGCAATATATGGGCATCTCATAGAGCCTCACTAGAGCATGTTCCACTATTACAATAGAGAAACTTCCAGTAAATGATATTTTCCCATTGCTATTTCTAAAACTTGAGTTCTCACTGATACTTCAATCAGTATTTATATATTCCAAACTAAATTTTACTGAACAAAAAATAAATGGTGATTCCCTTTAGAGGAATTGACTAATTGACTAATTGACTAAACAAAGTCAAATGAATAAATAAAAAAACCTAGCCTTTATTGTGCATACACAAGTACATAATACTGTCCTTTGCTTTTCAAAAATTTAATTCAATAAATATTTATTATGTACTATGTGCCAAAAGAGACATTACTTGTCCTTGAGGAGCTTACATTCTGATGGGGGAAGACAGCATAAGGAGAAAACTGAAAAAGAAAGAAATGGGTAACCTGAAGCAGAGGCAAGATGTTCTATGGAGCTGAAAATAAGTAGAGATGTTGATGGGATATATAAAGTTATCTGAAAAGTTCTAAGCCTCTAGGGAAAAAAAAAAGCTTTGGAAGAGGTTTAATGCTCTACCCTTCATTCCTCCAATCGGAAGTGAGAGGCAACAGAGGAAGCTGAGAAAATGATATCAAAAACTAAATTGATCAGCAAAGTGATGAGATTTCAGGTGAAATATTGCTTTTGCAATAAATAACGCACACTCAAGTTTTAGTGAGTTTTTTTTTCCCTTTTCTTCGCTTGGAGGCAAAGAGTTGTCTCAACTTTAATTTAGACATCCTTACTTTGTTTGTTTTGTCTTGTTTGTTTTTTTTTCTTTTTCTTTTTCTTTTTTTTTTTTTTTTTGGTTTTATTTTCCCATAATAACACAGCAATCTTCCACACAATTTGAGAATCACCCAATCCTTTTTTTTGTGGGGAGCATTGGTACAGACAATAACAAACTTTCAAAAGAACTACATATTTCAAACTTTGAAATGGAGAGGAATTACTTTATCTTGCATAATCAATCTTCTTTAAGTACAATACTACATTGAATCTGGAGCAAATCATTCCAGGAAAGTATGCAAGTAACCCATTTAGATAAATCATTCTGTTCAGAACTATGCTAAAATAATCTGTGGCCTTCTTTTCTGCAACCTCTTATGACACTCTATTTTGTATCTCTCTGATACATTTGTTGGATATTGTGAATTATGGCTATCTATATTTCTTTTTCACCCTACTACTAACTATAATGTTTATGGATTTTATATAGTTATCCCTAGTGCCTAGCATTGTGTTACACACTTATTAAAGTCAGTCCTTATTAACAGTTTATTGTAAATTACAAATACATGAAAACTACATTTGTGATAAAAGGCCATTACTTCTTTTCCCTCTCATTTCTGAAGTACAAATGTATTAATTAAAATGACCTTCACTGAAAATATAAGTTACTCATATATTTTTAATCAGTAAGTGTTGGCATAGTATTGTTTCTACATGATTCAAAAATGAAATAGAACTATTTTCCGCTTTGAATCCTAAAAGCAATGTACTCTGCCAAGAGAAAAGGACAAAGCTCTTCCTGACTGCCCTTCCTGGAATCTTTCCCATAGCTGTTGGTTTTATAAGTACTTGATGATAAAAGAATTTATGGTCAATGCATGATGCTTGAAGGATTAAAAATACTCCTTTCCCTTTTTTCTAGGATGAAGTCTCATTTATTTTGAGACACAAAGCAAAGAAATGCTTAAACTTTAGGGCTTCATTTATATAATTAAGTCTTTCCATATTTTAATTTGTTATACATGATGAGAGTGTCCTCAAGAGTCATAGAATCACAGGATTATAGATTAATATCTTAAAGGATTTTAGTGGTCTTCTAGTCAACACTCCTCATTTTACCAATGATGAAACTGAAATCCAGAGAAAGAAAGTAATCAATCCATAGTCACATTTAGGTAACATTTTTAGAGATATTTAAATGTTGCTTTTGCTAATGCCAAATCCAACATTATTTTAACATAGTACCTTTATAATAGTATTGATGACTCTGATGATAATAACTCATATTAATGAAAAAAAGCATGGTTTTGGTTATAGAATACTGAACCTAAAGTCAGAAAGACTAGAACTGGAATCTTTCCTATGAAAGTTACTAGATATATAAAAATCATAGAGTATGATAGCTCAGAGAGTGGCTATGCAGCAGACATGGTTTGATTCCCTAAAAAAAAAAAAAAAAGTATATTAGGACTTAGAAATACAAAACTCTGGTAAGGAATAAAAAGAGTTACCTCTATTATTCACCCAGACCAAGAATGTTCAGATGAGTTCCAAAGTCCTGAACAGAACCTGGAACTGACAGTAATAAGATAAAAGCAAACTAAAAAGGCAGAGCCATGGCACTCCTAAGGGATTTTGGATTAGTTAACCATTCTCTGATTTAGTTTAGCAGCTGGATTTCAGAATCCAGCAAGCAAGTAATCCCAAGAATTTGGGATAGGCCCCAAAAGATGCTAATGGCCACATCCTACTATGGATTAAAGGGCTTAGAAAAAAATCCAGCTTAATAGTTTAGGAAATCTGTAGCTGGAGCCTACCCTCGAACTTTCCTGTAAGCCTAACAGTATGGACAGCTAACCAAAGCCCCTAAAATATTTTATTTTGCTTGATTCTGTATATTTCTATTAAGAAATTGTTTTCTTTTTTTCCAATGGATTGCAAAGTAAGAGGGAGAGAAAATAGATTTTTGTTCATTTTGAAAACCGGGTAGCAAATTACAATAGACATGAAATGCTGCATGCACTTTCAGTTATAAATCTCTCTACTATTAATTTTACTTAATTTAAGTTAAGGAGAAGACAATCTATTAAAGTAAATAACCATGAACAAAAATAAGCTCAAATGTTGGAGGATAGAATGTGAAAGAGAATAAATGATGGGTAGTTAGATGATTCAGTGGATAGAGTACTGGTGCTGGAGTTAGGAAGATATTAGTTCAAATTCTGACTTAGACATTTAACACTGGGCAAATCATTTAACTCCAATTGCCTCATAAAAAAAGAGAGAAGAAAAGACAAATTTGTTCTTTCCTTTATTTTTCATTAAGATCTACTATGATATATGAAAAGTTTCATATCACAATCAAGGAAATTATCCTCCTCACCATCAACCTAACAAATTAGCAACCAAATTCCACCTATTTAAGTTTTATTGGAGTCCACAGAAAATAGACACAAGTGTCCTAGAGTGATAGAATATGAGAGGAAAGTAGAAACAGAAAAAAAATCTATCAATCACCACCTCAAAGAAATCCTACATGGAAAACACATAGGAATATTATTGCTAAATTTTGAAAGCCCCAGATCAAAGACAAAAATCCACAAGAAACAAACCAACAAGCAAAAACAATTCAAATATGCTGGAGCTACAATTAGTATTATGCAGGATTTATCAGTAGCTACAATAAAAGATTGCAGGTTCTGGAATAATATATATTGGCAATCAAAAGAATTAAGCCTGTGGCCAAATAATCATCCAGTAAAACTAACAACATTAAATGAGAAAAAAGCAAACAAACAATCAAATAAACATTCAACATACTCACAGATTTTCAGGATTTTTTTCTCAACTAAATCTGGACTGAATAAAAAATTTAACATATAGGAGTCAATATCAAAGAATTATTAATTTCATTTTTTAACATGGAAATGTGTACGATAAATTTTAAAACTGACATCAGTAATTGAGGAGATCAAAAGAAAGATTGGGACAGAGCTGAGTTTGATCTGACTTTAAAAAGCAAAGCTTTCTAGGAAAAGGTAAAAATAGTAATTATGTTACACAAATGAGGTGCAGAGGAAAAACCAATACAGAGGCATTAGAGTGGGGAGGAGAGCTAGTATTTCTGAAAACATGCACACATAAAGTATGGATTAAATAAGAAACTTTTTTTTTTTTTTTTTTTTTTTTTTGCTGAGGTAACTGGGGTTGTGACTTCCCAGAGTCACACAGGTAGGAAGTGCAAATATCTTTACAACCAGTAAGTGAATCAATGGACTGCATAAATATTAGAGAAACATTTATGTTGAGACTTGCCTTTTTGATCACTCCTTTTTTTTTTCCAATTGTCTAGAGATTTTAAAGTGATAAGTAGTTTTTTCCTTTGGAATCCAAAAGATAAAGACAAAATGCATATTCCTAGGGTACTTCTTTAAAAACAAAGAGCCAAATAAATGACAAAGTTTAAAGCAAGAAGTACTTTAACAATGTCTTTGGCTCTCTGGTTTGAGCCTGTGTGTCACAAGAGACAAATTTTGATGAACTACTGCTTTCCTTTATTTACTTTCAAAGTCAGCCATATAACCGTGCTCTTAGGATGAAGGAAGAACTGGTATTTTATTTTACAATGTCACATAAAATTACTGACTAATATTATTATAGCACTGTCTGAAACAATACTTCAAGGCTGTTGCTTCTTCCTTCTTCCGTTTTATCCTTTTCAGAATGCTTCCATTTAAGGAGTAATTCAGTAGCTTACTTTGGCAACAGTCTCAACATCTGAAATTTCAATCTGATATCAGAGATCCTTTTATTTTTTTCCATCTGCTTGTTAAATAGCTGAAACTGCCCATTTCTATCGCTCTACTCCCTAGAGAAATTCATGAATATTAGGAGGAATTGTATTTCACAATTTTTGAAGTGGTGTATTCTATTTATGTGATTTTTACTTTGTTTTTAAGATACTTATAGTGAATGAGCAAGGTATTAATAGAGCCATCTCAAAAAAAAGCAAAAAAAAAATGGTCCATTGAATCTTAGGATTAATTTAATTCTAGTACATATAAGAAATTGTGTGGCCTGTTTATAGTGGCCAGAAGCTGGAAAATGAATGGATGCCCATCAATTGGAGAATGGTTGAGTAAATTGTGATATATGAATGTTATGGAATATTATTGTTCTGTAAGAAATGACCAGCAGGACAAATACAGAGAGGATTGGCGAGATTTACATGAACTGATGCTGAGCGAAATGAGCAGAACCAGGAAATCATTATATACCTCAACAATGATACTGTATGAGGATGTATTCTGATGGAAGTGGATTTCTTCAACAAAGACAAGATCTAACTTAGTTTCAATTGATCAAGGATGGACAGAAGCAGCTACACCCAAAGAAAGAACACTAGGAAATGAATGTAAACTGCTTGCATTTTTGTTCTTCTTCCCAGGTTATTTATACCTTCTAAATCCAATTCTCCCTGAGCAACAAGAAAACTGTTCTGTTCTGCACACATAATATTGTATCCAAGATCTACTGTAATCTATTTAACATGTATAGGACTGCTTGCCATCTTGGGGAGAGGGTGGAGGGAAGGAGGAAGGGGAAAAATCGGAACAGAAGTGAGTGCAAGGGATAATGTTGTAAAAAATTACCCTGGCATGGGTTCTGTCAATAAAAAGTTATTTAATAAAAAAATAATAATAATAAAAAAAGAGAGAAATTGCATGGCCTAATAAGAAATTTCTAAAGCAAACCTAATGCTAAATTAGAATCTCTAAGTACTCTTTAAAACTGATTTTTGTCCATACTATCTACAGACCCACTTTGGAATCCTTGGAATATAGTTTTTTTAATTAAGACACATTTGAAACTTTACTACAATCTAGGCATACTGAGTCTTTCAGCTGTCCATTTACTTTTGCCTACACCTACATTTGTTTCCAGCTGTGATTGTGTCATTTAGTGACCTGAGCAGCTTTTTTTTCTGCTTGGGGTCTAAGAAAGAAGCAAGAGAGGTCAGATTTACAGTGTAACTATAAAGCTATGAAATTTCTTGTCAGATTTACACCTTCATTTAGAAGGAACGTACAGACATCAGTTTATGTAATGTTCTAGGTTTAGGGTAGAAATATGAATAGTAAAATTGATATTTATTTTGTGTATTAGATTTTGAAAAAAAATCCTATACCTTGAACATCTTCCTTTACCTATCTTGGTTTGTTTTTTACTCTGAAAAAAAAAGTGGAAATTGAATTAAATAATCCTTGATATCCCTTTTGGCTCTAAATCTATAATCCAATCTCATTTTACTCTCAGAACAATCCTATTTAGTATATTCCAAAGATAGCATTGTCTTCTAGTTTTGAGATCATTTCCTCAATAGCCTTTACCCCCTAGGCCAGAGACCATATCTTACATCTTTAAAGCTTTGAGTGTCAGATCATCTGCTCTGATACTTCACTCTCCTAATTAGTGACAACCTCCCCTAGAACACTGTTTCATGACTGTATCAGCCTTGCTTAACACATTCTGGAAAATGATCAAATTAGTTATGTCTTTGTTCTGGTAAGATATGTGTTAATTTATGCCTTTATGGATGTATGAATCTTCTCATGGCTATGTGTAATTTTCAGCACCAAAGTATTTTATACTACTTCCATGTCTTTCTCATTAGAACATAACCATGCCAAGAGAAAAGAATGCCTTTAATTTTGTACTTATTTGAGGAAATGGAGTTTTGCTGACGATAAGTGTCTTTGGGTCATACATAGGTAGAATTTGAGAAAGGAAAGATGACTTAGTTCAACTGTGGAAAGGTAAATAAAAAAGAAAACAGCATTGATTTTACCTAAGGGAAACAAGATTTATCTTTGGTTTAATCAAAATAAATCAATATATGCTTTGATAAAAGATAACAAGTGCAAAAGTGAACATGGAGAAGACTGAAAAATATTCTAAATACATATTTCAAGAATAATAAATTGGAAGTCAATAGCTGATAAATTATGCAGAACTATTTTGCCTTGGAGTGTTTAACAACTACTTTCAGGAGAAAAAAGTTAGGATATTCTGGTAATGGATGATATCATTAAAACAAAGAATTTGCTGATTTGGGATTCATTTATGAATCAGTTCTTTCTTTATACTTAGACAAAGATCAAAAGCAATTCTTGATTAGAAGAAATAATAAAAATTGGAATATGAGGAGTGATGATGGTGGTGATAATGATGATGATGATGATGTCACAATGTGCAATTTAAAAATTTCAATTTGAACAATTTAAACAAGTTATTAATGCTGAAAAAAGATGGAGAATAGATAAAAGAAAAAGCATCAATAGTGTTAATAAATAATGAATGTAAATAAATTGAAACAACAAGGAAGCCATAAGAATCTAGAAGGAAAATTTGATTTTTTGACAATAAAGGAGTCACAGCAACTAAGAGTATTATCTGGTAAAATATAAAATTTCTTCTAAATTGTTACAGTGGATTTTCAGTATGTTATGAAAATAAATGATTCTTCTGTTCTCTTTCCCACAGCCACAAACTAATTATATCAAAAATGTTAATCTAAAACATAAGTATTAAAAGAACCATATTATATAAATTTGGATTACAAATCTGATTTTAAAAAGTTTTATTACTACATGCCATGCAAGAAACTGGAAACTGAGTGGATGCCCATCAATTAGAAAATGTCTCAATAAATTATGGTATATGAATGTTATGGCAAATTATTGTTCTATAAGAAACAATGAGCAGGATGATTTCAGAGAAGCTTGGAGAGACTTACATCAACTGATGCCAAGTGAAGTGAGAACATTGTTCATAGCAATAGCAAGAATATAAGATGATCAATTCAGACAGAAATGGCTCTTTTCAACAGTGAGGTGATTCAGGCCAGTTCCAATGGTCTTATGATAAAAAGAGCCATCTGCATCCAGAGAGAGGATTGTAAGGATTGAATGTGGATCACAACATAGTATTTTCACTTTTTTGTTGTTGTTTGCTTGAATGTTGTTTTCTTTCTCATTTTTTTCTTTTTGATCTGATTTTTCTTGTGCAGCATAATTGTGGAAATATGTATAACATGTTTAACATATATTGGATTACTTGCCATCTAGGGAAGGGAGTTAGAGAAAGGGAAGGAAAAAAATGAACACAAAGTTTTACAAGAGTGAATGTTGAAAATTATCTATCTATCTACCTATCTATCCATCCATCTATCTATCTATCTATATATGTTTTGAAAACAAAAAGTTTTAATAAAAAATACACTCCATGGCAAAGGGAGAGGGAAGACAGACAGAGAGAGAGAGAGAGAGAGAGAGAGAAAGAGAGAGATATTTATTGTCACTTTTCCTGTCAGTCAAGTGAGCTCTTAATGTACAATTCTATAGTCAAGATATCTCTCAACATAAAAAAAAAAAATAAATAAATAACATAATGATAATTCCCTCAGAAATATAAAAAGATACATGGAATCAAGGCTATATTTATACTTTCTATTTGGCTATTTTCCCCTTTCCTCTATAGATATTGCAAACCTAAATAGTAGCAATTGTGGCAGTTATTTATCTAAAAATAAATTGAAAATTAAGTGAAAATTTAACCGAAAATCATCAAGGACTTTTAGTATCAAGAACCTATTACATCTTTTAGCTTCTCTTCCCTTTTCAGTTCTGCATATATTACTCACAGAAATCAAAGACAATGGTTTGCTAATACTGATAATAACATTTCTCTAACATTAATATTTGTCCAATGATCAATGAGTGCATTTTGTAATAGACCAGCTTAAATGGTTAATCTCAATATTTTTATAAAGAAAACAAGAAAAGTAAAGAAAACTATGGCTAAATGGATGAAAATCACACATTTATCTTGGGGGCACAAATAAAGATTTTTGGAGGGGAGTGTTGGTCCCCTGATAAGGCTACAGTTAAGTGTTTATAGCTACTACACCTTCATTCCTAAACCACTCTAAATGGAGGTGATTATCAAAAGGTGATTATTATCTACCTTTTTTTAAAGTTAAGCTTCTTCTTTATTAGTTTTTTTCTGATTATGCAAGTATGACATTTTTATACACATTTGTTTATGAGTCATGGTGGGAAAGAAAAATCATACAAAATGAAAAGTCTTTAAAAAAAAACAGAAAAAAAGTGAACTTAGTATGTCTTGATTTATATCCAATGTTCATAGTTTTCTTTCTGGATGCAGATAACATTTTCTATCCAAAGTATATTAGAATTGCCTTGAATCACTGAACCACCAAAAAGAACTAAGTCTTTCATAGTTGATTGTGATGATCTCATTAGCATCCTGGATACCTTAGAATCAGCTGGAGTCAGGATAAGCAAAAGTCCTTAGTTTTTATTCTTGGTCTTTAGAGGTAGGATTGAATTGGATGGGTGCAGAATCTCCGTGACCTTCCTTCTTTGTCTCTCACCCAGAAGTGACCCTGGCTAGTCTTACTCCACCCCTTAGTCCCTCCTACAATTCTCCTACACCAATTATCAAGTTAGCACAGGATAGTGGAAAGGGCTATTTTCCAAGCATATGCTTATAGAGTATTGTCCAATTGGTAGTTAGCCTTAAGTGCTTGGCTGTCCAACCTCAGTGAATGAACTCAAGAGTTTCATTGAGAATCAGTTGCTCATTGAGAATCTTCTGTTCCTGTGTACAATGTGTTCCTGGTTCTTCTTGTTTCACTAAGCATCAGTCTGTGTAAATCTTTGCAGGGCTTTCTAAAATCAGCTTCTTCATCATTTTTTTTATAGAACAATAATATTCCATTACTTTCATAACTTATTCAGCCATTGATGGGCATCGACTCATTTTTTAATTCTTTGACACCACAAAAAGAGCTTCTACAAACATTTTTGCACAGGTGGGTTCTTTTCTCTCCTTTATGATTTTCTTGGGATACAGATCTAGTAGTGGCACTGCTGAGTCAAAGAGTTCACAGTTTTATAGTTCTTTGTGTATAGTTCCAAATTGTTCTCCAGAATGCTTGGATCATTTAACAACTTCACCAACATTGTATTAGTGTCCCAGTTTTCCCACATCTCCTTCAACATTTATCATTATCTTTTCCTATCATCTTAATTAATCTGAGAGGTGTGAGTTGATACCTAAGACTTGTTTTAATTTGAATTTCTCTAATAATAGTGATTTAGGGAATTTTTTTCAAATGACAATAGATGGTTTTAATTTGATCATCTGGAAATTTTCTGTTCATATTCTTTGGCCATTTATCAAGTAAGCATTGACTTGTAGTCTTATAAATTTGACACAGTTCTTTATATATTTTAGAAGTCAGATCTTTATCAGAAACACCGGCTATAAAAATTCCCCCCACCTTTATACTTACTTCTCTTTTGATCTTGTTTAAATTAGTTTTGTGTGTGCACAAATTTTTTAAAAATTGAATGTAATCAATTTTGCATTTTATAATGTTCTCTAGTTCTTCTTTGGTCATAAATTCCTCCCTTCTACAAAGATTTAATAGGTAAAACACATCTTGCCATTTAAATTTGCTTATAACCCTTTACACCCAAATTATGTACCCATTTTGATCTTACTTTGATTTGGGGTGTGAGGTGTTGGTCCATTATGATATATTATTTTCCAGTTTCCCCAGCAATTTTTGTGAAATAGTGAGTTCTATCCCAGGAGCTCGATTTTCAGGGTTTATCAAATACCAGATTACTATAGTAATTGATTATTGTGTCATGTGTATATCTGACCTATTCCACTGATCTACCACTCTATTTCTTAGTCACTATCAAATGGTTTTGATGACTGCTGCTTTATAACAGAGTTTTAGGTCTGGTACTGCTAGGCTACCATTCTTTGTATTTTTTTTTTCAATAATTCCCTTATTATTTTTTCCCTTTTGTTCTGCCAGGTGAATTTTGTTATTTTTTTTTCTAGCTTTACAAAATAAAATTTTGGCAACTTTATTGGTTTGACACTGAAGAAGTAGACCAATTTAGACAGAATTGTCATTTTAATTATATTAGCTCAGCCTTCCAATGAGCAATTCATATTTTTCCAATTGTTTAGATCTGACTTTGTGTGAATCAGTTATGTTTCTTAAGGCAAACAAAACATTAAACATTCACAGGTAGGCATCCTTTAAAGCAATTTGTTCAACTACATTTTCAATTTGCAAATATTTGTTGAGTGTGTTCTGTTCAAGGTCTTTATGCTAGGTGACACAGGAAGACAAAGAATGTGACATGATTCCTTTCTCATAAATAATCAAGTCTTGGTTTTTTAATTTTTTTCTTTTCTTTTTTTATCACTGATTGTCACTGAAACAGAAGACTTCTATTCAGTCTTCTATTCTCCCATGAATAGAGGAGACAATTTAATTTACCAAAACTGATTGTTTTTAAAGGAAAACAACCTGGAATATTATTCATTTTTTATTTCATCATTATTCAGAATACTTTGGGTTATACTTACTCACAAGCAGTAGGGAAGGAAAAGGAAGAAACAAATCTCCATGGTGACTGGCATCCATTCAGGAATATTTCAAGTTACTGCTACATTTCCTTTTTAAGGACTTTTCTTGACACGACTTAAATAGGAGTTTGTTTTATAGTATCTAATATACTGAGGAAGATTCTTTGGAGTCCTGAAATATTCATGTTTTGGATCCATTATAATCACTCCCCTGTGCCTAGTCTGTTTTTGCAAAAACAAAATAAAAAAGTGGTTATTAGAGTATCAGCAGTATTGGAACCTTTTAAATTGAACTTTATAAAGTAGGGATTCAGAAAAATTTCTTGTTTATCAGAAGTGCATTATTTTGTGAAGAGTGCATTTGTATGTGTATATATGTTTGGTTCATGGTTATTTTAGCAATTCACATAACAGGAATGAAAAATTCCAAATTCTTAGATTAATAATTATTCTCCCTGTTTTTATGTATATTTAGTTATAGGAATTAAATATACATCTACATGAAGTTTTTCAAACATATAATTATATATTCAGATTGTTACAGGTAAATAGTCATTATAGCCAGTATTTATACAGTCTTTCAAGTTTTGGAGTGAATTTTACCAATAATTTTTTTCATTCTTTTTTTATTAGAGCTTTTAATTTTTCAAAACATATACATGGATAATTTTTCAGCATTGACCCTTGCAAAACCTTGCGTTCCAAATTTTTCCCTTCTTCCCCCTTCCCCTACATGGCAAATAATCCAATATATGTTAAACATGTTAAAATATATTTTAAATCCAATATATGTGTACATATTTATAATTATCTTGCTGCACAAGAAAAATCAGATCAAAAAGAAAAAAGTGAGAAAGAAAACAAAATGCAAGCATACAACCACAAAAAGAGAGAAAATGCTATGTTGTGATCCACACTCAGTTCCCACAGTCCTCTCTCTGGGTGTAGATGGCTCTCTTCATCACAAGATCATTGGAACTGGTTTGAATCATCTCATTGGTGAAGAGAACCACATTCATCAGAGTTGATCGTCTGTAGTTATGTTGTTGCCATGTATAATGATCTCCTGATTCTCCTCAATTCATTTAGCATCAGTTCATGTAAGTCTCTCCAGGCTTCTTTGAAATTATCCTGCCTATCATTTCTTACAGAACAATAATATTGCCTAACATTCATATACAATAACTTATTCAGCCATTCTCCAACTGATCAACACCCACTCAATTTCCAACTTCCTCCCACTACACAAAGGGCTGCCACAAACATTTTTTGCACATGTGGGCCCCTTCCTTTTTTAAAGATCTTTTTGGGATATAAGGCCAGTGGAAACATTGATGGATCAAAGGGTATGCACACTTTGATGACTTTTTGAGCACAGTTCCAAATTGCTGTCCAGAATGGTTGGTTCTATTCACAATTCCACCAACAATATATTAGTGTCCCAGTTTTACTTCATTCCCTCCAACATCTGTCATTATCTTTTTCCTGTCATCTTAGCCAGTCTGAAAGGTGTGTAGTGGTATCTCAGAGATGTCTTAATTTGCATTTCTCTGATCAACAGTGATTTAGAGTATCTTTTCATATGACTAGAAATGGTTTCAATTTCTTCATCTGAAAATTATCTGTTCATATCTTTAACCATTTATCCATTGAAGAATGGCTTGAATTCTTATAAATTTGAGTCAATTCCTTATATATTTTAGAAATGAGACCTTTATCAGAATCTTTGACTGTAAAAATGTTTTCCCAATTTATTGCTTCCTTTCTAATCATGTGTGCATTAGTTTTGTTTCTACAAAAACTCTTAAACTTAATATAATCAAAAGTACCTATTTGGTGTGCAGTTATGAGTTCCAGTTCTTCTTTGGTCACAAATTCTTTACTGCTCCACAGATCTGTAAAGTAAACTGTCCTATATTCTTCTAATTTGCTTATAATATCATTCTTTATGTCTAAATCATGAGCCCATTTTGACCTTATCTTGATATATTTTATTAGGTATGGGGCAATGCTTAGTTTCTGCCATGGTATTTTATAAGTTTCCTAGCAGTTTTTGTCAAATAGTGAGTTCTTATTCCAAAAGCTGGGATCTTTGGGTTTGTCAAACACTAGATTGCTATAGTACATTGTAAATCTAATCTATTCCACTGATCAGCTATTTCTTAGCCAATACTTACATATTTTGATGACTGCTGCTTTATAATATAGTTTTAGGTCTGGCACAGGTAGGCCACCTTCATTGGCAATTTTTTTTTTCATTAATTCCCTTGAAATTCTTGACCTTTTGTTCTTCCAGATGAATTTTGGTATTATTTTTTTCTATATTTATAAAATAATTTCTTGGAAGTTTAGATTGGTATGGCACTAAAGAAGTAGATTAATCCAGGTAGTTTTGTCATTTTTACTATATTAGCTTGGCCCATCCATTAGCATTTGATATTTTTCCAGCTGATTAGCTCTCACTTTATTTGTGTGGAAAGTGTTTTATAGTTGTGTTCATATAGTTCCTGACTTGCCCTTGGCAGCTATATTCCCAAATATATTATACTATCAACAGTTATTTGAAATAGAATTTCTCTTTCTATCTCTTGCTGCTGAACTTTGTTGGTAATATATAAAAAATGAAGATAATATCTGTGGATTTATTTTTTTATCCTGCAAATTTGCTAAAGTTGCGCATTATTTCTAATAGCTTTTTAGAATATCATCATATCATCTGCAAAGAGTGATAATTTGATTTCCTCATTACTTACTCTAATTCCTTTAACCTTTTTATTCTTCTCATTGCCAAAGATAACATCTCTAATAGAATGCTGAATAGTAATGGTGATAGTGGGCCACCTTGTTTCACCCTGATCGTATTGGAAATGGTTCTAGTTTATCCCCATTACATATGATGCTTGCTGATGGTTTTAAATAGATGCTACTGATCATTTTAAGTTAAACTCCATTTATTCCTATACTTTCTAATGTTTTAATGGGAATGGGTGTTGGATATTATAAAATTCTTTTTCTGCATCTAGTGAGATAATCACATGATTTTTGCTAGTTGGGTTATTGATATAGTCAAATATGATAATAGTTTTTCTAATATTGAACCAGTCCTGCATTCCTGGTATAAATCTTATTTAGTCAAAATGTATTATCCTAGGGATGAGTTTCTGTAATATCTTTGCTAATATTTTATTTATGATATTCATTAGAGAAATTGATCTATAATTTTCTTTCTCTGTTTTCACCCTACTTGCTTTAGGTACCAGCATCATATCTGTGTAATAAAAAGAATTTGGTAAAACTCCTTCTTTCCCTATTTTCCCACATAGTTTGTATAGTATTATAATAAATTGTTCTTAAATGTTTGGTAGAATTCTCATCTAAATCCATCTGGCTCTGGTGATTTTTTTCTTAGGGAGTTGATTAATAGCTTCTTCTGTTTCATTTTCTAAACTGGGACTATTCATATAATTTATTTCCTTTTCTCTTAACCTGGGAAATCTATATTTTTGTAAATCTTCTTCCATTTTACTTTCTTTCTTCTCATTTTTGAGACTAATCATTTGATTTTCTTCTTTCTTTATTCTGGTCAAATTAACTAAAAGTTTATCTATTTTTTAAATAAAACCAACTCAAAGTTTTATTTATTAATTTAATAGATTTCTTACTTAACTTTTATTTATTTCCCTTTTTATTTTCTGAATATCAAGCTTGGTATATGATTGGGGATTTTTAATTTGTTCTTTTTCTAATGTGTTTGTTGTAAGCCCAATTCACTGAACTTTTCTTTCTCTATTTTATGTAAGTAAACAGCTAGAAATATAAAATTTCTCCTAATAACCACTCTGGCTTCCTCCCACAAATTTTGGTATATTGTTTCATTGTTGTCATTTTGTTGGATGAAGTTTTTAGTTGTTTCTATGATTTGTTGTTTCGCTCATTTATTTTTTTGCGTTATATTGCTTAGTTTTCAATTAATTTTTGGTCTATTTTCTCCTGAACTTTTATTGCATCATTATCTGAAAAAAATAGATTTACTATTTCTGACTTTCTGCATTTGATTTTGAGATCTACCATACCTAACTTTTCTAAAATTCTTTTTACCTCCTTAACTTCTTTCTTATTTATTTTGTGGTTCAATTTATATAGTTCTAAGAGAGCAACATGGATATCCCCACCAATATACTTTAGCTGTCTATTTCTTCTTGTAGCTCTTTTAACTTCTCTAGGAATTTGGATACTATACCATTTGGTGTATATATATGTTCAGTATTGATATTGCTTCATTATTCATTGTACCTTTAAGTAGAATGTGGTTTTCTTCCTTATCTCTTTTAATTAGATCTATTTTTGCTTTTGCTTGATCGGAAGTCAAGTTTCCTACCCCTGCTTTTTTTTTTTACTTTACCTAAAGCATAATAAATTCTGCTCCAGCCTTTCACCTTTACTTTCTATGTGTCATTCTGCTTTAAATGTGTTTCTTGTAAATAACATATTGTAAGATACTGGCTTTTAATGTGGTCTGCTATCTGTTTCCCTTTTTGGGGGGAGAGTTTATCCCATTCAAATTCACAGTTAAAATACTAATTCTGTACTTCCTACCATCTAATTAACCCCATTATGCTTTTCTCTTTCCTTTCCCCATCTCCCTCCACCCCAGTATTTTATTTCTGATCACCACTTCCTTCAAACCCTTTTAGAGTCCCTCCTTCTTTCTTACTCCTTTCTCCTACTACTTCTGTTTTCCTTTCTATTTGCCTTCCTCTTTTTCCCCCTTTCTTCTCCCAGTTCTTTATAAGGTGAGACAAGTTTCTCTGTGAAACTAAATCTGTCTGATACTCTCTCTTTGAACCAAATTTGATAAGAGTAATATTCACACAATATTCATCCCCCTCCCTTCTTTTTCTCAGTTATAATAGGTCTCCTTTTCCTCTTTGTGAGACGTAATTTTCCTCATTTAACTTCCATTTTCTAATGTTCCAGTACAATCCCCTTTCAACCTCTAGTTTTTTTTTCTTTTTTTTATGTTATCATAATAAAATCAAATTATACCCACACTAAGCATATCCATAATAGAAATATAATTCTCATGAGTTCTTTCTTTTTACAGTTTTATGTTTCTCTTGAATTTTGTATTTGGCAATCAATTTTTTTTTGTTCTGCTCTGGTCTTTTCATCAGAAATAAGTAAAATTCACTTGTACTGTTGAATGTTCATCTTCTCTGAAAGATAATGCTCAATTTACTTGGATAGTTTGTTCTTGGCTGTATTCCAAGTTCCTTTGCCTTTCAGAATATCAGATTCCAGGCCCTTCAAACCTTTAAGGTGGAGGCTGCTAGGTCCTGGGAAATCCTGATTGTGGCACCTAGGGATTTGAATTGTTTCTTTCTGGCTGCCTGCAATATTTTTCCTTGATCCAATAATTCTGAAATTTTGCTACTATATTACTTGGAGTTGTATTTTTGGGTCTCTTTCAGGAGGTGATCAATGAATTCTTTCAATGGCTATTTTATCTTCTTGTTGTAGGATATCAGGACAGTTTTCCTTAATGATTTCCTGAAAGATGATGACTAGGCTCTTTTTTCATCAGGCTTTTAAGTAGTCCCATAATTCTTAGTTTTTCTCTACTAGATCTATTTTCTAGGTCAATTGTTTTTGCTAGGAAGTATTTTATATTTTCTTCTCTTTTTTACATTATTTTTGTTTTCTTTGACTAATTCTTGAAGTCTTATTCAGTTATTCACTTCCATTTGTTCAGTTCTAATTTTTAGTATATTATTTTAAACTTCAGTGACCTTTTTTTTTTAAATAGCCTTTTATATTTGGCCAATTGAATTATTTTTTTCATTGCATTTTTGTTTCCATTTCACAAATTCTCTTTTTCAAAAAATTTATATTTTTCACATCTATTTTGTAAGGAAGGAGTTATATGCTTTCTCCATTTCATCAAATCTATTTTTAAATGTTTTCTTCAGATATTTTTTGTTTTTCCTTTTCCATAACCTCTTGCAAAGATCTAATTTTCCTTTCCCCATTTTTCTTCTAACTCTTTTTTAAGATCATTTTTGAAATCTTCCAAGAAAGCCTTGTGAAATGGGAACCATATTATTATCTCCCTTTGGGGCTTCATTTGAAGTTGACTTGCCTTTGGGAACCTCAGGATTTGAGTCTCTTCTCTCTCTCCATAAAAGTTGTCTATGGCCAGAGCTCTTTTTGTCTTTTTTGATCATTTTTAAGAGTTGAGATTAACTCTTAAGGCAAAGGTACAATAGCCATTTTAGTTTGCCTTGGGGCTAGTGTTTATGACTGACTTGCGGTGTTGGGTAATTGCAGTTAGGGCCTGAGTTCTTCTGGGGTTCTGTGGCTTACAACTTGCCTTTTGGTTTTGCTTTTAGGTATTTTATAAACATCAAGCCTGCTAAACAACCCACTTACAACTAGGACAGAGTAGCCTAAGAGCTTCACAGAAGAGTGCCCAGTGCACAGACACTGCAGCACTTTGACTCCCTCAACTCCTTGCCCCAAACTCTCTACACTGTGTTCTGAGCTCAGCAGACTGTCCCCCTGCCTGATTGAAACAGACCTGTTCTGAAGTTGTTCCAAAGTATCTCTTTTTTCTGGAAATGTGTTGTACTCCAAATATTTGTGGGTTCTGTCATTCTAAAAATCAGTTGTGAGGCTTAATCTGGTGTTGGTTTGAGACAAGGTCATAGGAGGTCACAGAAAGCTGTATCTACTTTGTGCCATCTTGACTCCACTACAAGGCCATTGTTAAAGCATATTTTCAAAGTTCTAATTCTAAGATTCTGTGATTTTGTAGCATGGATTTGGGACTCAACTCTGATACTAGTTATGGTCCCTCATCTGCAAAATGAGCTGAAAAAGAAAATGACTCTGGCACTCACTTTTACCAATTATTATCAATTATTTTATCCTCACAAAAATACTGGGAGATAGACTCTATTATTGTCCTCATTTTACAAATAAGAAATTGATCCAAAGAGAGCTTAATTGACTTGTCCATAGTTATATCACTAGCACACATGTGAAACACTGTTTTAAATCAGAACTTCCTGACTTCAAGTTCAGTGTTCTAACCACTGTGCCATGTAGCTACTTAAAGATATAAGACTTAAAGAAAAGCTTTATAAACAAAAATTTCTCATATCCCCTGTGAAGATGAAAGTTTTTAGGATCATTGAATCTCAAATCTGGAAAGAACCTTAATAAACATCATCAAATTTCAACATTTAAAATGAACCTTGAAGATCATACAATTCAGTCCATATGTTTAATTTCATTGGTGCTACTTCTATAAATGAATATTAAATAACATAATTAAATTCTCTTTTCTACGTGATGTCTTTCAATATCTGAAAACAGCAATAGTTCTTCCAATATAATTTATTATTTCTACATACATACTTAGTTCTTTTAATCTCTTTTCATATAGTGTCATTTTGATTCCCTTTACCATCTTGCTCAATCTACATCAACTGAACATCAATTTATCAAGACCTTCATAAATGTAGCACTATGAAATAGGCATTTAAATGGTATCTGATCAGGATAGAAAACAATTGCACTATCTCCTTCTTTATGGATATTATATTTTAGGCAACTAATTAGGTCTATGTTTGGAGTAAGGACAACCTGAATTCATATTCTTATTAGCTCTTAGAAATTCATCACAAACCTCAATTTTTTCATCTATTAAATTGGAATAATAACTGAAACTATATCACAGTGATGCTTTGAGAAACGAATGATACAAATGTTTTATAAAATTTAAACTACTATTATTTTTAATAGTCTAAGACTGTATTTTTTTTCTTCCAGTTTTGAAATATTATTTACAAGGTTTAGGAGGAGAAGAGGGACTGTGTTTTTTGCAGAGTGGATAGAGAACTGGGACTAAAGTCAGTGATATACATCTTTCTAACCTCAGACATCAAACCAGACATTTATTAGTTATGTGATCCTGAGCAAATCAATGAACCCTATTTGTCTTGGTTCCTCAACTGCAAAGTGAGCTGAAAAAAAAATGACAAACCACTGTGATATCTTTACAAAGATAACTCCATTAAATATGACTGGAACATGAACAATAACAGAAAGAAGTAGTAGTAGTAGTAGTAGTAGTAGTAGTAGTAGTAGTAGTCGTAGTAGTAGTAATAGAATAACAGCGACAGAAGCAGCAGCAACAGTAGTAATAGTGGCAGTGGTGATAGTAGTAGTAGAAGTAAAGTCACTGACTTTGAGCCCTGAGAATCACCTTTGAATCAGCATAGATTAATTGCACATGCCCTTATTGGGAACAGATATTGCAGGGGTTTTTTTTATTCAAAAGGTAGCAGCAACTGGGACAGTAGTGGCATATTCTGAATTTCACAACTGCCTCAGATGCTGTCATCTCTTGGGATTTCTTTGGTCAAGTTCTTGAACCATAGTGTTAGTGATACATAAAAGTTGTATATTCCCTCACTTCAGGAGACTAAAAATACAAGTTTGAGTGTAGTAATTCAGACATTCCAACTATCTAATGTCTCATTAGGAAGTTCAACTTCATGAGATATGTAATCCAACCTTCTGACCCTATACAAATTGACACAAAATATATAGATAGGCACTTGACTTGTATTTTGTTTAATATTTAGAAATCAGAGATGGGTAATATCATTCTACCAATGTGGATTAATCATTTATATACAGATTGTTGTCTTAATGAATTACCTAGAATACTGAGAAGTGAAGCCCTTTTGTTGGCTATAAAAAAAAATTACAAAGAGATAGGCTTTTTTGACATTCTTTTTACCTCAGAGATCTTGGAGGATCTCACTGACTGCATTGACTATAGTTTCCAGTGAGAGAAAATTGTTTAAAGAGGGAGAACATGGTGCCTTCTCCATGATGAGACCATGGACCTCTATGAAAATGTCTTAGATCTAGCCCTGAGATTAGAAGAATGACCCAAAAGAAGCTGATAATTGAGTCCAAATTGGGTTTTGCAGCCAGCCTAGTAATGATGCTCAAGGAACAAAGAAATAACTTTTGGGAATCATTGCTGGACCTTGTAAGAGGAAGACTTGTCCATCTGTCCAGCTGTCAACCTACAGGTTATGACACAAGTTGATGAGACAAATGATGCAGGAATCATGATAAGAATATATCTATTCACCCTACATGATATATAGTTGTATATATTCATAATGCCATTCTGTGGTCCTGAAAACTTGGGAAGAAAATTTCTTTAGTTTTGCTATGGTTGAGACCTGTGTCAACCCCATAAGTTTATATAGTTTTCAGTCTTTATAACATTATCTTTAGGATTTGGACTCAGTTCTGATGAAAAAAGTTTGGATTTCTAAGTTGTCAATTCTCATTCTCTAGGATCTGTTATATTCAAATAACTAATACTTGTAGACCAAATTTAAGTCTATTTCTTGTCAAGATAATGAAATTTCCCAGAAACATGCCTTAATTCTCTAAATATTTTGGTACTAAAGATTTCAAATTTGATGTTGCTAAAGAGGCCACCTAAAGCTGATGCTGACTAGGAATTTCCTCTTCTTTTGCTAAACTAATTCTCTCTCTCTCTTTTGCTGAGGCAATTGGGGCTAAATAACTTCGCAGGGTCATACAGTTAGGAAGTATTAAGTATTTGAGGGTGGATTTAAACTCAAATTCTTCTGACTCCAGAGCAAGTGTTCCATCCACTGTTCCATCTAGCTGCCTCTTAAAATAATTCATTAAAAGAATAAAAATTCTCAAACTTGAACTTGTTAAAGAGGCAATGCATTTAATATTATTTGGGAGCTGTTTGTGTTTAAAAATTTAAAATTAAGAATTTTCTTATTTGGTGATATGATTCCTTCTAGAAGATATATGGCTGATGGCATGTGCAATTGCTGTATCTCAGTCACTTTCTTTTCATACTCAGTTAATAAATTCAGAGTCCAAAAGCTCTCAATCATCCATGAAAGCCTCTAATGCTATTGCCTTGGGGTACATGGTTTTAATTTCTCAGCCTGATGAGTTGATGATAAGTCTATCCCCTGGTATCCATGCCCATTTACAGATGACCCTCAGATATCAAAGTGACCTTAGGTCTCTATTCTCTAATCTTTATTCAGAATAAAGGGATAAGGGGAAGAAAGAAAAAATAGAGACTAATACATGAAATATCAAAGTTCCTGAACTAATTTTTAAATATTATTTTCAATGAAGGACTATATTTATCTCAATTCTGTTTACAATTTATGCCTTTTTTTCCCCTTCAACATTCATTGATATCCTTTCTTCTTTTCTATATACTATTCATCTTCTGTTATTCCCTACTCCTACAGGAATCTTATTATACAAAAGCAGATCAATAAATAGTTAACTGAAAATATCCAATAAAGTCACTATGCCAATAGAGTATGTAGCAGAAAAGAAAGATTCAGAGAAAATTTTGCTTAAATCTTGGTTTGTTATTTACTGTTTATGTGACCTAAGACAAATGATTTGACCTCTAAGGACCTCAATAGACCTTTCATGCTTAATCGTTTATATCCTAGAACCAAGAATTTAAACAGGAGACCAACTTTAATTTAATATTATTTTCATTTATATTAGTATTATAATCATATTTTTGTTCTCCTGCTTTATTTTCCTTGTATAGTATAGTTCATAGTATATATATATATATATATATATATATATATATATATCTCCCCTCTGCTAAATGCTCTTTAGCATTATTCTATTTAATTGTGTATAAATTATGTATATATAACATATATAAATATATGTATGTATAATATGTATACATATATAATATGTATATATTATTATGTTATATATGTATATGTTATGTATATGTATGTTATTATACATATATAAAATATATTGAAATAAATTGGAGGTAAACTGAGAGAAAAGACATTAAGATTTTTTATTTCCCTTGTTTTCTTAGCTTTATTTTCTTGTTTGTTTATCTCACTTGCTTTTTTAACTTTATTTTCTCAGGCAGTGATAACCTGGGCTTTTGATAATATATTTTGTGATACCAAAAAGTATATGTTGAAAAACTGGAACATATCTTTGGGACAAGAGAGGACTTTAAACCATATCATAGTACCTGAGCAAAAAAGCAATGATTGAGGAAACTGAGTATGTTCAGTTTGGAAAAAAAGAAATTAGCTTTATTCAATTATTTGAAGTGTTATATGTAAGACATGTTGAATTTATTCTGTATAGTCTGAGAAGACTTATCTAGACCTACTGGGAAGAAATTCTAAAGGGCAGGTATTTGGGAGAGTATATGGTGTGAGAAAAGAAAACTTCATATGAAAATATAAGTGGTACAATAGATTGAGCATTAGCCTGAAGTCAGGAGGACCTGAGTTCAAATTTGGTCTCAGCCACTTAATACTTCCTAGCTGTGTGACTCTGGGAAAGTCATATTAACCCCAATTGACAAAGCAAAAAAAAAATTGGGGGGGATCTCAAATATCAGATCTGTTCCCAAATATCCAGTATGTCTGGTAGAGTGTTGCATCCTCCATGACAACTTAAAGCAAGTATCGGTGCCTGTCAGATAATGAACACCTATTGCTTGCCTGATGAAGATTGAAATTCAGTTCAATGACTAATAAGAAATGTTTAGACAGGTTTCATTCTGTAATTTAGCTATGGAATCTATTTTGTTTCTTACTGAATTGTGGAGTAAAATATTTTATCTTCCAATTATTTTACAATCCTATTATTCATTTACTATCTGTTAAAAAAAAAAATCCAAGGGTGTTTAGGTGATCTTTAAGGTTGTATTTCTAATTCCTTAATTTTAATATTACCTTGTGAGAACTTTATGCTGGCTAAGTAAATCTGGCTATGCCTTACTCCTTTTATTATAGAACAAATAGAGCAATGGACCTGAAATCAAATCCAGCATCAGGTTAGCTTATTAGCTGTGTGATCCCAGGCAAGTAATTTTACCCTTTTTTCCAAAGTTCCTCATCTGTAAAGTGAACTGGAGAAGTAAATGAGAAATACAGTCTTTGCCAATAACACCTTACATGGGGTCACAGAGAGTCAGACAAAATTGAAATAAATCAGCAAGAACAAACAAAGGGAACATTTAAATGGAAGGAGAATTCCTGAAGATGAAATTTTTAAAAAGCTTTAAAATACGAGTGTCACAAAATTTTGAATAATTATGAGGACAAAGCCAAGGTCTTGACACTTTTCAGTAATCATAGCAACAGGAAAACAACAGCAATAACTAAAATGTAGAGATTTTCAAAAATACCTAAAGTTATTTTCCTAATTTTTTATTAAAATAAATTAAGATAGAGTTATTTAGACCATCTAAACCAATTTCATGGTGCTGTACTGGGGTAGGAAAGGTGGCAGAAGATGATTATGAACTGTAACTAAATACTAGAATCTTAATTTCACTTTAAAAGCAAAGCTTAAGAAAACTAGAAAAGTTTATAATGGTTGTCAAAATCAAGAAAATTAGATGAAGGAATTCCTATTAGATTTATCTGATGTTATTTGCCAAATAAAGTAAAAGATACACTTACTTTTCTAATTTGTTGAGTTCTATTTAACAGAGTATTTGATCACTAAAGTGACCAAGACCCTGTAATCAGGTTAATATAGTAATGAAAGGTGGTTTAAAAGCCTATTGTTCCCCCAGGCAATTCCACTGCTCTTAAATCTTTAATAATTATGAAAAGTCTGCTATGATATGCAAAGCAACTCTTTAATGCAATGCTTTCTGGTACAGACACGGCTAAATGTCCTTGGTCAAGAACTAGATCGATGTCATAAAGGTCTTTTACAGTGTGTGACTAGAGATTAGTTTTTAATTCTAGTTTTTTTTGGAGCTGTTCAAAATCCTTGGACATTATCCAAAATGAATCCTCAATGCTTTTGTACAAAGCAGTTCATAATCTTTCAAAGATTGTTAACATTTTAACTTGATTTACCTATAAATTTAAAATGCTCCAGACTAACACTTCAGACTATTCACATTGGGTGACTCTTATTCCAAGGAGGAAAAATTCCATATTTGGAATTTCCAAAGAGGGTTGTTTCAAGGTTTATCTGTAGATTCTAAATGCAAACCTATGAATTTGTCTTAGGAAAATGAGATAGTTAATCATTAGGTGGGAATGCAAATTAACAAAATCTTGGAAGCTCATTCTGAAGGATTTAATATGGCAGTTAATTAAGGTTCATCATGATAAACATGGGCCTAAATTCCATTGTCTTATTATTTGATTCACATTTCCCTTGCCAATCCCATGATCCCTGCTTGAATTTTTCTTCATTCATTTGCTTTTTATAGGAAACATTTAATTATAATAAATAAAGAAAAATATAATAGAAAATACAAAAATTATTACATCTAAAAGTCAATAATAAAATTGGTTCTGGGTAGAGAGAGAGAGCCAAGATGTCAAATTGTGGTCAGGAAATTGCTTCAGTTCTCCACAGTTTTCCTTTGAGAAGCAGGGCATTAAATGAAGCCTCTGAAAGATTCTGAATAAACAGAATCCATGAAAAGATGGAATGAAACAAATTCCCAGTTCAAGGTAACTTAGAAGGACCACAGAAGAGGTACATTTCACTTGAGAAAAGAAAGAGTTCAGCCAATCTTAGGTGTCTGGGAAATCCAGTGAGAGGATCTCAGTCACAGCAAAGATCTGAAACCTAGACCCCTCACTACTAGTTCAGGAGGTTATACAGCAAGCCAGATGTGAGGCCTTCAGCTCCAGGGGAAAAGGCCCCAGAACCCAAAACCCTAGAACAAATATGATAAGGTCAACTCACCCCAGCACAGAGAGCAAGATACCAATAATTGTGATAAAAATATAAGGGATGAAAAATAATTGACTTTCAAATATAACTCAAGAGAAGCATAAGAAGGTAAATAAGAAAGAAAACAAATGAACATGGTGTACAGTAAGTTAAACTCTTTATGTCCATAAATGAATGGGAAGATGATATTTATAACTTTTAAGATTTATATCTCTATTAAGACAATTAGAAGTAATATATTTAGATAGAAAGTGTAGGGATAAGTTGATTGATATGATGATAAAAAGCAATTAATTAAAGGGTGATAAAAAGAGTGTACTGGGACAAGAGTAAAGAGTGAGGCAGAATAGAGTAAATTATATCATACATATAGGCATGAAAGACCTTTTACATTAGTGGAAAATAAGGGAGGAAGAAAGCATTCTTTGAATATTATTCTAATTAGATTTGGTTCAAAGAGAATAAACTATTTATTCAATTGGGTAAATAAATTTATCTTAACTGATAAGGAAACAAGAAGGTAAGGTTAAACTGCAGGGGAAAGGATAAAAAGAGGGGGCACTGTAGAAGGAAAGACAGATTGAGGGAGATGGTGCTCAGAAGCAAAACACTGCCAAGAAGGGATGGAATGAAAAGAGAAAGACAGAAAAAAATATAAACAGGGGAGGAAAGGGTGGAGGAAAATACACAGTAATCATAATTGTGAATGTGAATGGGATGTATTCTCTCACAAAATGAAGTAAATAGCAGAGTGGATTAAACAAACAAACAAACAAAAAAGAATCTCAAAATAAGTTGTTTATAAGAAACGCATCTGAAGAAGACAGAAAAAAAAGAGTAAAGGTAAAAGACTGGAGAAAAATATATTATGCTTCAGATGAAGAAAAGAAAGCAGGGGTAGAAATCCTGTCAAAACAAAACAAAACAAAACAAAACAAAAATAGATACAATTAAAAGAGATAAAGAAGAAAATTACATCTTGCTAAAGGTACCACAGGCAGGGAAGTAATATTAATACTAGATACATATTCATCAAGTGATATTATAGCCAAATGCTTAAAGGAGAAATTAAGTGAGTTACATGAAGAAATAGACAACAAAAATATAGTTGTGGTGGAATTCAAATACCCCAGCCCCTCAGATAAATTACCCCCTCCAAAAAAAAAGAAGAAAAGAAAGACATTAAGGAGGTGAATGGAATTGCAGAAATGTTAAATATGATAGACTTTTGGAGGAAATTGAATAGGGAGAGAAAGGATTATACCCTTTTTTTAGTGGTATATGGCACCTACACAAAAATTGATTATGTATTGGGATGTAAAAACATCATAGTCAAGTGCAGAAAGGCAAACATATTATTAAATGCATTCTTTTCAGATCATGCTGCAATAAATATTACATGTAATGAAAGGCCATGAAAAAGATTAAAATTAATTAAAAATTAAAAATATTAACCCTAAAGAATAATAAAGAAAACAACAAATCATAGAAACAATAATTTGATCAAAATGTATGACAATAATAACCCACATAACAAAATTTATGGAATGCAGTCAAAGCAATACTTCAAGGAAATATCATGTCTTTAAATGCTTATATAAATAAAATAGAGAAAAAAGCTGATTAATGAATTGGGTATACAATAAAAAAAAACTAGAAAAAGAACAAATTAAAAATCTACAATTAAACAACAAATAAGAAATTCTGAAAAATCAAAGGGGAGATTGATAAAATTGAAAGTAAGAAGACAATTGAACTAATAAATAAAATTAAGAGCTGATTTTATGGGAGAAAACAACATGAAAATGGATAAAATTTTTTATTATTTTGATTAATAAAAACAAAGAAGAAAACCAAATTATTAGCATCAAAAATGAAAAGGGTGAGTTCAACACCAATGATGAGGAAATTAAAACAATAATTAGGAGTCATTTTGCCCACTTGTAAGCCAATTAATCTGAAAATATAAATGAAATAGATGAATATTTATAAAAATATAAATTGGTCAGATTAAGAGAAGAACAAATAAATAGTCCCATTTTTTAAAAAAAAAGAAGTTAACCAAGCCATCAATGAAGTCCCAAAGAAAAAATTACCAAGCACAGATGAATTTATAAGTGAATTCTACCAAACATTTAAAGACTAGTTAATTACAACCCTATGTAAATAAGTTGGGGAAGGGAGGTGATGAAAGTATTTTAACAAATTCTTTTTATGACACAAATCTAGTGCTAAAACCTAAATCAGAAAGAGCCAAACTAGGGAGAAAATATAGATCAATTTCCCTAAGGAATATTGATGTAAAAATTTTAAATGAAATATCAGCAAAAAGATTATAGCATTGTATCACCAGAATAATGCACTATGACCAGCTGGGATTTATACCAAAATGCGGGGCATGTTTAAAAACATGCAAAAAACAAACCTTCTAGAATAATTGATCATATCAATAACAAAACTAACAGAAATCATGTGATTAGCTCAATAGAAGAAAAAAAAACTTTTGACAAAATACCACTTCATTTCTATCAAAATATTGCAATGCACAAGAATAAATGGAGATTTCCTTATAATGATAAACAGTATCTATCTAAAATGAACAGTGAGCATCATTAGGAATGGAGATAGGTGAGAAGCATTTCCAGTAAGATCAGTGGTAAAACAAAATGGGAAGGAGAAAAATTTAGAATTTCAAATCTTATAAAAATAAGGGTTGAAAACTATCTTGAGTTGTAATTGAAAAAAAATAAAATGTTTTTTTTAAAAAATGGTTTGATGATCATAGTAGAGTTGGTCATGAATGGATTTCAAGGGAGATCGAGGTATTAGTACACATAAAATCTTAAAGATACACTGAGTGAGCAACCAAAGACATGAAAAGAGAACTTCATTAGACTGCCTGAGCCCCATATTGCAGAATTCTGTTTGTTTTTTATCTCCTCATTCTTGCTAATGTAATATTTACTGGGTTGGGGACATTACCAGGGATGTATGCATCTGTCTTCTAGAACAGGGAATGTCTCTTTGGGTTCACTTTATATTATAGTCCCTTGTTAAAGATTATTGGAAAAAATGAGCTTAAGGATTGTTCCTATGAGTGTCTTTCACCTGCCACATCAAAGAAGATCAGTGAGAGAAAAAGGATTTCCACCTCATTAAAGGTATGTTGCTAAATGTTCAACAATCAAATCATAAGTTTTTGTATTGTTCAGTTATTTTTCAGTCATGTCTGACTCTTTGTGATCCCATTTGGTGTCACAATTACAATTACATTGGATTGGATTACCATTTTCTTCCCCAGCTTATTTTGCAGTTGAATAACTGAGACAACCATAATTAAGTAATTTGCCCAAGATCACACAGCTAGTAAGTGTCTAAAGTTTGAAGTGAACTCAGGAAAATGAGTCTTTCTCCTTCCAGGCCCACTAAGACTAGTCAAAAATAAAGTACTAAATCAACGTCTGATTTGCTAGTTTTGTTGTTTTCCATTTCATTTCATATTCATGGAAATTTAACAGTTCACCTTCTCAAATAGGCAAGAGCTGGTCCAAGATATTCCTGAACTCAGAATATTTTCAAGGTGGAGACAACTTCCATCGTTTTGTCTTCTTATTATCTTCTGATTGTGTAACCTTGATCTTCAAGAGCTCGCTTTCATTTTTGTATGATGTGGGAATGTAGAGTGCATTTATTTCTGCCACTCCAGGCTATGAAAAATACATTTAATTGAAGGTGAGAACATGTGCTTGTTAGTTGTGCTTGTAATGAGATAATTAGACACTAATTGCCTCATCTGCTTTGTATTTCTTTCCCTGAAAACATATGACTAATGCAAGATACATATGTGTTCAGGACCAGGAGATCATTATATACTTCAACAACAATACTATATGATGACCAGTTCTGATGGACCAGGCCATCCTCAGCAACGAGATCAACCAAATCATTTCCAATGGAGCAGTAATGAACTGAACCAGCTATGCCCAGAAAAAGAACTCTGGGAGATGACTAAAAACCATTACATTGAATTCCCAATCCCTATATTTATGCACACATGCATTTTTGATTTCCTTCACAAGCTAAATGTACAATATTTCAGAGTCTGATTCTTTTTGTACAGCAAAATAACGTTTTGGTCATGTATACTTATTGTGTATCTAATTTATATTTTAATATATTTAACATCTACTGGTCATCCTGCCATCTAGGGGAGGGGGTGTGGGGGGGTAAGAGGTGAAAAATTGGAACAAGAGGTTTGGCAATTGTTAATGCTGTAAAGTTACCCATGCATATATCCTGTAAATAAAAGGCTATTAAATAAAAAAAAAGATACATATGTGTTCATATTTTTAAACTCAAAAAGATTGTTATCTGACAACAGTAGATGCTGTAGATCCTTGGAGGAAATGACCACTCTCATGAGAGTGAACCCTGTATGCCTGGTTGTTCAGAACATGAGTTCTGAGAGTAGAAATCAGTTAAAAAATTAAATGTTTATCTACCTAAAAAATTTTATGGTTTATTTATTTTAATTATTAGTCTTATATGTAAGGAATATGTAGGATAGCAATTATTATTATTTCACATTTTAAATAATTTGTCAATGAGAGATTATATTTTAAGATGATAGTGTATAATGTGGGAAGCACTAAGGAAAATATATAGACATGCATATGTATATGCATGTAAATAGACACACATATTCACATGAATACATGTTTGTATATATGAGTATGTGTATATATGTATATATTTGTGTATATACCATATATACATATAAATATCATATTAATAATTATACATCTATATACACAATTACAAATATGGTGTTTTCAATAAACTTCCTGATATGAAGTGAAATCAATTCTGAAAGGATTATAATTGCCTATCTCCATTGTTCTTTTATCTCCAGGTAAATAATACCTTAAAAAGTGCTTGAAATGAAGTCAAGAAACCAGTCAAGTGATGCTTTATCAGTTTTAATTTACTACAGCCACCCAGTGAATAAACATTTATATTCATTAGTAATAAATACTAACTGCAAATATTCAGACACATTCAGATGGATGAATCCTGCTGAAGAAAATTTAATATTTAATCAGATCACTTCCAACAGTGAGAAAATTGATAACACTGAGAATCCTACCTTATTAATTTAACAACATGTTGGCCTGATTTTCCATTATTTAGGGAATGCCAGACAGGACTCCAATGAATCACCAACACTCAGAGCTCAGGTTAGAGAGATAGAGAGAAAAAAAAACGAGGGGCAGAGGAGGAGGAGGAAAAAAAGGAGGAGGAAAAGGGGGGAGGGAGAGACAGAGAGACAGAAAGAGAGAGAGAGAGAAAGAGAGAGAGAGAAAAAGAGACAGAGAAAGAGAAAGAGAGAAAGACAAAGAGAGAGAGAGAGACAAAGAGAGAAAGAGAGAGAGAGAGAGAGAGAGAGAGAGAGAGAGACAGAGACAGAGGGAGAGAGAGTGAAAGTGAGAGATGGATGGTGGGAGGAAGGGAGGGAGAGAGAGAAAGAAGCTGAGTTTCCTGGGTATGAAAAGTCCCTTGTTTCACTTGATAATATATTGGAAACTCTTTTGGGTTTTTTGGTTTATGAATCATGTTAGGAGAGAAAAAACAGAGCAAAAAGGAAAAACTATGGGAGAGACAAAAAAAAAAAAACAACAGAAAAAAAGAAGTGAACATAGCATGTGTTGATATACATTCAGTCTCCTTCAGTTCTTTTTCTGGATGCAGATGGCATTTTCTGTCTAAAGTCTTTTGGGACTTCTTTAGATGACTGAACCACTGAGAAAAACCAAATCTTTCATACATGATCATCACACATTCTTGATGTTATTGTGTAAAATGTACTTCTGGTTTTGCTTGTTTCATTCAGCATCAGTTCGTGTAAATGTTTCCAAATCTTTCTAAAATTAGCTTTTTCATCATTTTTATAGAACAATAATATCCCATTATCTTCATATACCACAACTTGTTCAGTCATTTTCCAATTGATGAACATTCACTCTCTTTCCAATTCTTTGTTACCACAAAAAGAGTTGCTAAAAAAGAGTTGTATATGTGTGTTCTTTTCCCTCCTTGATGATTTCCTTGGGATAGAGACCCAGGAATGGCACTGCTAGGTCAAAGGATATGTGCAGTTTTATAGCCTTTGGGCATAGTTTCATATTACTCTCCAGAATAAGTGGATCATTTCACAACTTCAGCAACAATGCATTAGTGTCCCAGTTTTCCCACATCCCTTCCAACATATATTATTATCTTTTCCTGTCAGATTCCAGCCAATCTGAGAAGTGTGAAGTGGTACTGCAGAATTTTTATAATTTGCATTTTTTTTCATATAAATATAAATGGCTTTAATTGCATCATCTGAAAATTGTCTGTTTTGACTAGTCTTTGACTAGTAGTCTTTGACTACCTATCAGTTGGGGGATGCTGTGTATTCTTATAAATTTGACATAGTTCTTTATATATTTTAGAAATAAGACCTTTATCAGAAATACTGGCTATAAAGTGTTTCCCAGCTTTGTACTTCTCTTTTTAATCTTGTTTCTGTGGGTTTTATTTGTGCAAAAGTTGTCCATTTTACCGTTCATAATGTACTCTAGTTCTTCTTCAGTCATAAATTACTCCCTTTCTCAAAGAGCTGATAAATTATCCCTTGTTCTCTTAATTTGTTTATGGTTATCATCCTTTATGCTCAAATCATATATCCATTTTGAATTTATTTTGGTAATGATTGTGAAATGTAAGTCTATACCAATTTTCTGACATTTTATTTTCCTGCTTTCCTATCAATTTTTGTGAAATAGTGAGTTTTTATTCTAGAAGCTTGGATTTGGGAGCCTATCAAATATAAAACTTCTATAGGTCTTGCTTATGGTGTTGAGTACATCTAATCTGTTCCACTGGTCCACCACTATATTTCTTAGCCAGTACCAAATTGTTTTGATTACCGCTGCTTTATAATCCAGTTTTAGGTTTGTTACTGCTAAACCACCATCCTTTAGAGTTTTTTTTTTTTCATTTGATATTCTTGAACTTTGGTTTTTCTAGATGAATTTTATTATTATTTATTATTGATAGTTATTTTAAATGAAATTTATCTTTGTATCTCTTGCTGTTGGACTTTAGTTTGTTTTATAAAAATGCTGATGACTCTAAGATACCACTACACACCTGTCAGATTGGCTAAGATGACAGGAAAAAATAATGATGATTGTTGGAGGGGATGTGGGAAAACTGGGACATTGATTCATTGTTGGTGGAGTTGTGAACAGATCCAACCATTTTGGAAGTAGTTTGGATCTATGCTCAAAAAGTTATCAAACTGTGCATACCCTTTGATCCAGCAGTGTTACTACTGGGATTATATCCCAAAGAGATTATAAAGAAGGGAAAGGGACCTGTATGTGCACGAATGTTTGTGGCAGCCCTTTTTGTAGTGGCTAGAAACTGGAAACTGAATGGATGTCCATCAGTTGGAGAATGGCTGAATAAATTGTGGTATATGAAAATTATGGAATATTACTGTTCTGTAAGAAATGACCAACAGGATGATTTCAGAAAGGCCTGGAGAGACTTACACGAACTGATGCTGAGTGAAATGAGCAGGACCAGGAGATCATTATATACTTCTACAACAATACTAGATGATGACCAGTTCTGATGGATCAGGCCATCCTCAGCAACGAGATCAACCAAATCATTTCTAATGGAGCAGTAATGAACTGAACTAGCTATACCCAGAAAAAGAACTCTGGGAGATGACTAAAAACCATTACATTGAATTCCCAATCCCTATATTTATACACACCTGCATTTTTGATTTCCTTCACAAGCTAATTGTACAATAATTCAGAGTCTGATTCTTTTTGTACAGCAAAATAATGTTTTGGTCATGTATACTTATTGTGTATCTAAGTTATATTTTAATATATTTTAACATCTACTGGTCATCCTGACATTTAGGGGAGGGGGTGGGGGGGTAAGAGGTGAAAAATTGGAACAAGAGGTTTGGCAATTGTTAATGCTGTAAAGTTACCCATGTATATATCTTGTAAATAAAAGGCTATTAAATAAAAAAAAATAAATAAAAATGCTGATGATTTCTGTGGATTTATTTTGTATTCTGCAACTTTGCTATATTTGTAAATTGTTTCCAATAGATTTTTAGTTGATTCTCTAGGGCTCTAGTATAGCATCATATCATCTGCAAAGAGTGATAGTTTGGTTTCCTCATTACCCACTCCAATTCCTTTTAATCTATTTTTCTTCTCTTATTGCCAAAGCTAACATTTCTAATATAATATTGAAAAGTAATAGTGATGGTGAGCAACCTTGTTTCACTCCTGATATAACTGAGAATGTTTCTATTTTATCTCCATTACATATGATGATTGCTGATGGCTTTAAATAGATGTTACTGATCATTTTAAGTAAAAGTCCATAAACTCCTATATTCCTTTTTCTTTTTAATAGGA
This sequence comes from Sarcophilus harrisii, assembly GCF_902635505.1. Classification (NCBI taxonomy): domain Eukaryota; kingdom Metazoa; phylum Chordata; class Mammalia; order Dasyuromorphia; family Dasyuridae; genus Sarcophilus; species Sarcophilus harrisii. Next base: position 130,900,969 of record NC_045428.1, read on the forward strand.
ATGGGTGATAGATTTTATCAATTTTTTGTACCCAAAGGTCTACCATACCTAACTTTTCTAGTATTCTATTTACCTCTTTAACTTCATCTTATTTATTTTGTGGTTTGATTTATCTAGTTCTGAGAGAGCAAGATTGAGATCTCTCACTATTATAGTTTTGCTGTCTAATTCTTCTTGTAACTCTCTTAACTTCTCCTCTAGGAATTTAGATGCTATACCACTTGGTGTGTGTGTGTGTGTGTGTGTATAGTATTTATATTACTTCATTAACTATGGTATCCTTTAGCAAGATATACTTTCCTTCCTTATCTCTTTTAATTAGATCATTTTTTGCCTTTGCTTAATCTGAGATCAGGATAGCTATCTCTGCTTTTTTTTTTTTTTTTTACTTCACCTGATGCATAATAATTTCTGCTCCATCCTTTTACCCTTACTCTATATGTATCACTCTGCTTTAAATAAATGTATTTCTTGCAACCAACATATTGTAGGATTCTGTCTTTTAATCCAGTCTGCTATCCATTTCCACTTTATGGGAGAGTTCACCCCATTCAAATTTACAGTTAAGACTATTAATTTTGTATTTCCTGCTATCTTATTCACCCCAAATTATATTTTTGTCTTTTCTTTTTCCCTCCTCCCAGTACTTATGAGCACCACTTGCCTCAATCAGCTTCCCCCATTTAGAATCCCTTCCCCTTTTTTAAATCTTTGCCCTACTATTCATACAATATTCATCCCCCTACCTTCTGTCCCTCAATTATTATAGTTTTCTTTGCCTCTTTGTGACATGCAATTTCCCTCATTTTATCACCACTTTCCTCTTTTTTTGGAATACCCTTTTCCATCTTTAGTTTCTTTTTTTATAATATATCAGTAAAATCCAATATACATACACTCGCTATGTATACCCATAACAGAAATAAGTAAAATACAGTTTTCAAGAGTTCTTTTCTTTTTACCTTTCTGTGCTTCTCTTGAGTTCTGTATTTTGAAGTAAAATTTTTTATTTAGTTCTGCTGTTTTCATCAGAAATTAATGTAATTCATCTGTTTTGTTGGATGTTCATCTTCTTCCCTGAAGGAAAATACTCAGTTTAGCTGAATCATTTATTCTTGGCTGCATTCCAAGTTCCTTTGTGTTTCAGAATATCAGATTCAAACCCCTTTGATCTTTTAAGTTGGATGTGGCTAGGTCCTGGATAATCTTTATTGTGGCTCTGGTATTTGAATTGTTTTTTTTCACTGCTTATAATATTTTTTCCTTGATCCAATAATTCTGAAATTTAGACCTGATATTCCTTGAAGTTTTAATTTTGGGGTCTCTTTCAGAAGGTGTTATGTGAATTATTTCATGGCTATTTTACCTTCAGATTGTATGACATCTGGGCAGTTCTCTGATGATTTCCTGAAAAATAGTGTCTAGGCTCTTTTTTTCATCATAGTTTTCAAGAAGTCCAATAATCCCTAAATTGTCTCTTCTAGATCTGTTTTCCAGGTCAGTTGTTTTCCCAAGTAGGTATTTTGCATTTTTTTCTATTTTTAAATATTTTTTTGGTTTTGCTTGACCAATTCTTAATGTCTCATTGAGTCATTGATTTCCATTTGTTCAATTCTGATTTTTAGTGGATTACTTTCTTCATTTATTTTTTAAATTTCTTTTTATATTTGTCCAATTAAAATTTTAAATGAGTTGTTTTACTTCTAGGGAATTTTTTTCAATTTCACAAAAATTTTTTTAAGGAATTACTTTCCTTTTCCATTTCACAAATTCTATTTTTCATGGGGCTGTTTTCTTTTTTCCATTTTGTCAACTCTATTTTTATGGAGTTATATGCTTCATTTTCACAAAGTCTATTTTGTAGTAAATTTTCTTCAGATATTTTCTGTGTTTTCTTTTAAAACTCTCTTGTAAAGTTTTCATTTCCTTTCCCCATTTTTCTTTTAGCTCTCTTTTAAGATCTTTTACAATTTCTTCTAGGAGAGCTTTGTGTAATTGGGTCCAATTTATATCATCCTTTGGTGCTTCATCTGGAGACTATCTCTTTTTAGTATCCTCAGGATTTGAAATCTGTTCTTCTCTTTCACAATAAAACTATCTATGGTTAGAGTTCTTTTTGCTTTTTTACTCATTTTTTAAAAGTTGAGATCAGCTTTTAGGGTAAGGGAGGTTTTTCAAGGTTCCTGTACAAGTGGCAGTGTTTGTACTGAGTCTGTGCTGACTCACACCTAGTGTTTGGCGGGCATGGTCGGATCCTGTGAAATTCTGGTGTTTTGAGTCACTATTTACCTTTAGTGTTTGTGTTTGATGTTTTCTAACTTCTGTGCTGATCTACTGGCTTTCAATCAGGAAAGAGTAGCCAACACTGCTGTAGATTCCTCCTTGTATATTCTTCAGCATGTAGAGCCTGCACTACCCCTATCTTTGCTGCATGCACTTGGCCTGTCTCCCTTCATGCACAATTGAAACAGATCTTTTCTGGTGATCTTTGAAATTATCTTCTACTGGTAATTTGTGGCATTCCCAACATTTATGGGTTCTGCCAGTCTAGAACTAATTCATAGGTTGGATTTTGTAGTTATTTTGGGAGGTCAGAAAGAAATGTGTGTTCTCTCCACCATTTTAACTCTCCCCTCCCCCATTATAATTTTCAAAGAATTATTTTCATTTTTGCAATTCTATACCTCTTTTACTAGTTGGTTAAGTTAAATTTTTTTCATTATCTTCTTCTTTTTATTGAATGCTTTTAGAGAGAACTTGAAATTTCCCAACATATTCTGCCATCTTGCCAGAATACTCCCCATACAAAAACTTTTTAACTTAATGCAATCAGAATTATCCATTTTGCATTCTATAATGTACAATAGTTATCCTTTGGTCACAAATTCCTTCATTCTCCACAGATATGAGAGGTATTTGTTCTTCAAATTGGCTTATAGTATCACTCTTTATGTCTAAATCATGAACCCATTTCAAACTTATCTTTATGTACAGTGTTACGTAAGGATTAATGCCTAGTTTCTGCCATACTAATTTACCAATTTTCCCAGCAATGCTTGTCAAATAGTGAGTTCTAATCCCAGAAGATGTAGTCTTTGGGTTTATCAAATACTACATTACTATAGTCATTGACTACTGGAACTTTTAAACCTAACTTATTCCACTGATTGACTATTCTGTTTCTTAGACAGTATCAAAAAGTTTTGATGATTGCTGCTTTATAATACTGTTTTAGTTTGGCAGTACTGCTTCTTTACCTATTTTTCCAAATAGTTTATATAGTATTGGAATTAATTGTTCTTTAAATATTCAGTAGAATTCACTTGTGAATCCATTTAGTCCTCAAGATTTTTTCTTAGGGAGTTCATTAATGATTTGTTCAATTTTTTTAAATGGTGCTTTTAAAATATTTTATCTTCTATTAATCTGGGCAATTTATATTTATGTAAATATTCTTACATTTCAGTTAGATTGTCAGATGTTCTGCCATAGAGTTGGGCAAAATAGCTCCTAAACATTGCTTTAATTTCTTTTCCATTGTTGGTATGTTCAGCCCTTTCATTTTTGATTTGATGATTTTTTTCTTTCCTTTTTCTCATCAGATTAACCAAAGTTTTATATATTTTTGTTAGCTTTTTTTATAAAACTTATTCTTATTATTTGAATCGTTTTCTTAGTTTTTTTATTTTATTAACCTCTCCTTTGAGTTTCAAAGCTTCTAATTTGATATTTAACAGGGGGGTTAATTGGTTCTTTGTTGAGCTTTTTTTATTTGCATGCTTAATTCTTTGTTCATCTCTTTCTGTATTTTATTCATGTAGCTATTTAGAGATATAAAATTTTCCCTAAGAACTGCTTTGGCTGCATTCCATAAGTTTTGGATATTGTCTCATTATCGCCATTCCCTTATGTAAAATTATGGATTCTTTCTGTGATTTATTGTTTGACCCACTTATTCTTTAGAATCAGATTTTTTAATTTCCAATTGGTTTTTAGTCTATCTTTCCCTGGCCCTTTTTTGAATACAAGTTTTTATTGCATTGTGGTCTGAAAAGGAAGCATTTAATCTTTCTGCATTTATTATCAGGTTTTTATGCCCTAATATATGGTAATTTTAAATACTTTTTAAGCTCTTTCAAGAGGACTATTTGAGCTTGAGACCAACTCATATTCCTTTTTGAGGCTTCACATGTAGGCATTTTGACATTGTTGTCCTCTTCTAAGCTTGTGTTTTGATTTTCTCTGTTGCCATATTAGCTTCATTTTTATTTCTTTGATCATTTTTTAAAGTTGAAGTCTACTTTTGTGGTACAGGATCACTGGCCTAAATTTCTTGTGCTAGGGCCAGAGTCCTGGTCACTGTTTTTTCCAATTAAGATTTCAGGGGCTTGTGTCTTCTCCACTGTGCTTAGGTGGCCTGGCCTTGTTGTACCAGTTTTGCTATGATTCTAGAGCTAGTGGTTTCTTCTTTTCTGTTCTCATAGATGGCCTGCTATGTAACTAGCATGAAGAATGAGGATTGAGGGACCTCAGCTTCTGATCTAAACAGTGGCTAAGAATCTTACTTGGCTTGCTTAAAATACCATTTATTCTGAACTTTGCTCACTTTTTACTCAAGTGAGACAGACCTTTCTTGAAATCCTAAGTTATCTTAGAAAATTGTTTCAATCACACTTTTGTGAGTTCTGTCCCTTTAGAATCTATTAAGAAGCTTGACTTAACAATGTTTCCCCAAAACTGGGGAGAATTCAAGTAAACTTCTTAGAGTCTCTTTGTCATCTTGGTTTCATTAAGAGTTTTACTTTTTAAAAATATATTTTCACCAATGTATTAGAAAATGTGTAAAGAAAGTTTTTTTTTTTTTTTTCCTGTACTGATAGTTTCTATTTGAAGGTCTTATTTGTTCCCTCTTTCTTTCTCAACTCTCCTGTATTTTTCCTACTTTTTTCTTTCCATCTCTTGAAAAATTCTAGCCCATTAGGAAAACCAATTTATACTTATATATATCTCCCTTCTCATTTGTAATATAGGGAAACACGTATTTACTAGCATACCATATAATAAATAACTATAATAATCTCATAAAAGTTATAATTATAATGCTGTAAAAAAGATCTCTTTTGTTTGAGAAGTTCTAGTGATATCAGGAGACAGGGTATAAATTGTACTCTCTATAAGTACAAGCAGCTTAACATGAATGGATACTACAAAAATTTACAATTTATGAGATGAAGGAGAGTATAAACTTTAATCCATATATTAGAGAAATTTTAGGGAGTTTCCTGAAGCAACTAAAGTGACTTGTCACAATCATATTACAATTAAATTTTGAATTTAAAATTTGAATGAGATATTCCTTTTTTTTTTTTCAAATTTAGTACTATTCCATGTTGTTGTGGATATGTGAATACTTTTTTTTTTTTTTTTTGTAAAAGTCAAAGACCATTTTCATAAGATATTGAGAAATTTCTTGATGCACATTTTATGCCCCATCCAGGCATGCAAGTGTTACTTGAAAATTTTTATCTTGGTATGAAAATGACTTAAGCTTCCAAAGTTCCATGCTAACAAATATCAATTTAATCAATTTAAATGGGGATATTTAACTGAAAAATCTTTGTCTACCTGTGACAATCACTCTTGCTTTCATCTAAGGACTGGGAAAAGTACATGTGGAGAAATTCATTTTTAAAGTTGACTACTGTGTGGTGACATCATTATCATCATCATCATTATCATTTTCAGTCAGAGCAAGTCATACTAATGAGTTGCAGAATGAGTTATAAACATTTTAATCTTCAGAGAAAAGATCACAAATATAAATTATTTATATACTTTAAAGTGTTAAGGTAATATTTAGATGATTTTTACATAATATATCATAGAAGTAAATCATATTCTGGAATATATTAACATTATGATGAAATAATGCATGTAAAACACTTTGTAATTTAAATATTATAAACAAATACTAACTTTTACTACTTAAAGCATTGTTGCAAATAACAGATTTGTTTTTCATTGTCTTTAGTACAGAAAGCCAAATTGTATATTTATGTCATCTTTGTGTAATCAACACTTTATGAAAATTTTTTTATGTTTAAATATATGTCTGCTTTCTTTCCCTTAATTCAAATTCTTAGCCACACTTAGTTTTATTAGGAAAAGTAAAGTGTAAGATTATTCTGTCTTCTCTATAGAGAAGATTAAATAGCTACTGCATAAAAGCATTAAAGATGAGATTACCCTGAGATTAAAAAAAAGCTTCAGACACCCCTATAACAGATTGATTCTAAATGTGACCAGGCAAGAAGCTAAAAGCAAATTCAAGATTGATTTAGTTGTACTGTGCGGTTAAAAAAAAAACAAAAAACAAAAAACAAAAAAACAACAACAACAAAAAAAAAAAAAAACACGAGTAGTAATTCTCTTTTCCCTTTCCTAAAATATGGATTAATGTTATTGTCCAGTGGATAACACACTAGAGAAACCTAAACATTTCTTGATGTTTAGAAAAAATAAGTCAAAATTTTATTTGGTTAATGAGCATAATGTGCACACATGACAATTTCTGCACTGGAATTTCTTGGTATATGTGGCATACTGAAACTAGGAATATATGATATTTAAGTACTTGCTCAATCATGTTATTTCACATTAAAATATATACTTTGTTCTATTTGAAATTTATCCTACAAAGATTACTGTTATGATACAAAAATCAATATCCATTAACCTTGATATTTCATAGCTAGGTATATACTTCACAAAGGTCATGCCCCATATATGCATAATCATAGCCTTTGTTTTGTAAAAGCAAAACAAACAAAAAATAAGCAAATAACCATCACCTGGGAACTGTCTAACAAATTTGGGTGCATAAATATTATTACAGTGTAGGAAATAATGCTTATCAAAAAGTAGGGAGTTCATAGAAATCACATGCACTGACAGAGTATAAAGTACAGATGATTGATGTTAATGAAAAGAATAATAATAGTGGCTTTTGATGAACAGTTTTAGAAATCTATTCTTCCAGGGTTAATCCTATAAAATTTAGAGAAGTAATGATTAGCTACTCTCCACAGAAATTGAATTTGGAAAATGGATTGTAAAATCACTAATAAAATATAGATGACAGGAACAACAAGGAAGTATAACTGAATACTTTAAAATAGCGATAGAACTTTTCCTAGTAATAGAAATGAGAAAACAGAACTCCTTCCATTCTTTGTAAAACTTTAAGGGATTCATCATTGGTATAATGTATGATTATATTATATTCTGATAGAGTTGCTGTTTCACTGGTTTTGACCAATAGCTTATCCTCCTTTTTCAAGTTTTTGTTACAATAGGTAATGTAATAAGAGAAGAAGAGGAAGATGGTAGTTCTGAATAAATAAAACTCCTTCCACTCTTTGTAAAGCTTTAAGGGATTTATGGATGTTGGTGTAATATATGATTATATTATATTCTGATACAATTGCTGTTTCATTGATTTTGACCAATACCTTATCCCCCTTTTAAAATTTTTGTACTAGCCATTCTCCAATTGAAAAATCGTCAAAGGATATGAACAGACAATTCTCAGATGAAGAAATTGAAACTGTTTCTAGTCATATGAAAAGATGCTCCAAGTCATTATTAATCAGAGAAATGCAAATTAAGACAACTCTAAGACACCACTACATACCTGTCAGATTGGCTAAGATGACAGGAAAAAATAATGATGATTGTTGGAGGGGTTGCAGGAAAACTGGGACATTGATGCATTGTTGGTGGAGTTGTGAACTAATCCAACCATTCTGTAGAGTAGTTTGGAACTATGCTCAAAAAGTTATCAAACTGTGCATACCTTTTGATCCAGCAGTGTTACTACTGGGCTTATATCCCAAAGAGATACTAAAGAAAGGAAAGGAACCTGTATGTGCACAAATGTTTGTGGCAGCCCTTTTTGTAGTGGCTAGAAACTGGAAATTGAATGGATGCCCATCAGTTGGAGAATGGCTGAATAAATTGTGGTATATGAATATTATGGAATATTATTGTTCTGTAAGAAATGACCAACAGGATGATTTCAGAAAGGCCTGGTGAGACTTACACGAACTGATGCTGAGTGAAATGAGCAGGACCAGGAGATCATTATATACTTCAACAATACTATATGATGACCAGTTTTGATGGACCTGGCCATCCTCAGCAATGAGATCAACCAAATCTTCTCCAATGGAGCAGTAATGAACTGAACCAGCTATGCCCAGAGAAAGAACTCTGGGAGATGACTAAAAACCATTACATTGAATTCCCAATCCCTATATTTATGCCCACCTGCATTTTTGATTTCCTTCACAAGCTAATTGTACAATATTTCAGAGTCTGATTCTTTTTGTACAGCAAAATAACGGTTTGGTCATGTATAAATAAAATAAAATAAAATTTTTGTACTAAGAGGGGAAGAGAAGAATAGTATTTTTGAATAAAAGTGGTACCTAAAAAGATAACCTTCTCCCTTATATCTGAGTCTGTTTCCCTTACTCTTATGCATTTTGAATAGTAACAATGTCTGGAATGATTTTCCTAGCGTTATAGAAATACTTCTATAAGAGGTTTAGGGGTAACAAAGAAGGGCTTATTTTTCTATTTCTATCTATCACAAACCACAACTATGGCTACTCTTTTAACATCAATGCAATACACTTCAACTGGCTTTTAGAAAAAAAAATATATATATATATACACATATATATTTAGGAGAATAATAAAGTAAGAACCATACTTTTTTGTCCGTTTTTAATATATCTTCAAAACATAAATACACTCAGAATTATATATAGAAAAAAGAAAAATGGAATTAAGTCTAAGGTTTATCCTCCATATTAAGTTTTTGACTCTCTAGTCTTTGCCACCATAACATAACTTCATTCTCAACCTGTATATACTCAGCACTTGGGACCTTCTTATTTTGTAACTTCTACTATGTTGTTTCCTCCTTTTTCTGATCATTCCTTCTGCATGCCTCATTTTGAGGAGGTAGCTAGGCTGGCTTTGCTTCATTTACTTCCTAGCTGTATTTTTGACACTCCAGAATTTATCACCCTGCCCTAATGTAGTTAACTCTTCCTCCCCTATCTACTTTTCTGCTCCTTTTTATGTTTTGTCTTCCCCCATTAGAATGTAAGCACCTTGCAGAGTACCAAGTGTCTAAAAAACATAACAAAAACAAAACAAAAAGCCACTGTTGTGAATAGTACAGTACCTGGCACAAGTTAAGTATTATTGTTTATTTGTTTGTTGCTTACCTGTCTGCCAATAGGAATGAGATATACATGTAGAGAACACATATAACATCAATGTTATCTTAATAGCATATATATATACTTTTAGATTTAGAAAATGCTTTGCAAATATTAATTCATTTTTATGCCATAAGAATCTTGAGGAAAGTGGGAGGGTACTTTTATTGTCCTCATTTTACATATGAGAAAACTGAAGCAAACAGAGATCAGGTGACTTTCCCAGTATCACAAAGCTAATAAGTTTCAGAAGTGGAATTTAAACTTTCATCTTCCTGATTCCAAGTGAAATACTCTAGCCATTGAGCTGCCTGTCTCAAACTGGAAATTCCTATCATCACTAAAGAGACTTCATTAAGTTTCCTCAGTTGTAGCACCTGTGTTGTGTTCTAAGAGTTTATACTTTTATGTGATCTAAAGCCAACAATTCTTTCTGTCATGGGGAGTAATGATCCCTGAAGCATCTGGCAACATTGTATAGAATATTTCATCAGTTATCCAAAGTACCTGATGGGACATCTGATGAAATATCAAAATCACTTGAAATGGTGGAGAGAATGAAAGAGAATATCTTCCTGTCATCTCCCCACCCTCTCCAAATGAAAGTGTTGTAGGGGAAATTAGGTATAAAGTGAAAGTAAAATGGTAGTTTGATACACAAAAAGAGAACCTATTTGGCAAAGTGCTAACTTAAAGATTCTAGTTAATCAAAGTTATTTTCTCTCTTTGAAGTCCTCTAGAAATTCTGCTTATAGTTCTAAGTAAGTCTCCAACCATAAGTATCTAGGCACTATGATCTCCAGTGTGCTGACAGTTTTCTCCTGCGTTATCTGCTTACTAGTAACATCTTTGATGGACTGTTCAAATTCACTTTTGGTCACCACTTCAGATATAAATTCATATTATTCCAAACAGTTTCTCCATTACTAGACTAGTCTAGTGTTAGATTGCAGGATTCTTAACTTGTATATTCTCAACTTAAAGGTGCATATTCTTTCAGTCAACCAAAGACAATCTGTTCCTGACATCATCCTTAAATTGATCCTTAAATTGATTGAAAGTCTTGTTTCTATCTAATTTACACTTCTGATTACTTGACTCAATTTAACAACCTGGGCTTCTGGGATTATACTAATTGAGTAGAAATTAAAATAATCTTTAAAAAAGATAGCAATATTTATTTTGAAAAGAAAAATATTAATAATAAAGATAGTGTTTTACACTTGAAAATTGCAAGTCAATTATAGGAAAATAAACTTAATGTTTTTCATCAAATTAATGGAAGGTAATGTTTTTATTATTTAATGAAGTGAAAATATTCATTCATAGATTATATTGGAATATTTAAGCATTCACTAACCCATCTAAGACTAAGCAACCCTATCTTTAAAATAAGGGATTTATAAGGGATTTGTAGTTCTTATTCTAAATTTCTATATAACTAATGGGTGTATATATATATATATATATATATATTTAATGCATTATTTATATAATCTTACACTGAATGTTGAAATATCATCTTCCCCTATCTCTCCAAATGAGAAGGACATATTTAAATTGTCTATTGTAGTTTAAATGTTACTCTACCCAGGCCTTCCAGTATGGATGCTATGTCTTGAAGTTCCCTCCCCGAAAAAAGTTACCAAAAATAGTTTTTGCTTTCAAGAAGTATACAGTAAAGGAGGAACTTTAATAATAACAATAAATGTTTACATTTATATGGTAAGTTAAAGTTTTACAAAATTAACATAGAATTTAATTTGATTTTCACAATAAATAATCTTTATCATTCCTATTTTATGGATGTGGAATCTAATGTTGAAAGAGATTACTTCCATTCATATTTCTACTGTAGCATGCTATCTTTTCATGGAAAATGTGAAATAGGGGGTGAAGCTAAGGTGGCTAAGTGAAACCAGGAAGCTTCTCCAGCTTTCCCAGTCTCCCGGGAAAGCCACATGAAACCAAGACTGAACAGACTGACAGAATGAAACTACTCTCCAGATCAAGATAGATTGGAATAGCTTTGAGAAAGGTCAGTCTTATTGGAGTGAAAAGGGTGTTCAACCCAGCTCAGACCAACTCTGGGAAAGTCAGTGAGAGGATCTTAATTACAGCAAATCAGCAACTAAGACCTGAGCTCTGGCTCAGTAGAGAAGTATATCATTGGGGCAGCTTCCAGTCCCACCTCAAAAGGCAAAAGTTGGCTGTTTCCTGAAAAGAGCAGGCAAACTTCCCTCTGCAAACACAAAGGGCCCTTGTGCTCAAAACCAAGTCTCAGATCTGCATAGGAAGCTTGAAAAAGCATCCCTTTTACCCAGGAGCAAATTTTTTACAATAAAAGTTTAAAAAGAGGAAATACCAAAAGAAAAGGAAAGAAAATGAACGAGAAACAGAAAAGAACCTTGACCATAGAAACCTACTATGGTGACAGACAAGACCAAGCCACCAACTTAGATGATAAAATATCCACACAGGAAATCGCAAAGAGTGGTATGAATTGGTCTCAAGCCCAAAGAGGCTTCTTTGACATGCTAATAAAAGACTTTTTAAAAAGGCAAGTAAGAGATGTAGAAGGAAAAAATGAAAAATGAGTGATAAGCAGGAGAGAGTTAACAGCTTAGAAAAGGAATGATATTACTTAAAAAATACAATTGATCAAATGCAAAAAAAAACAAAAAAAAAAACAACTAAAAAATCCACTGAAGAAAACAGTATCTTCAAAAGTAGAATTAACCCAATTGGAAAAAAAGAGAGAGAGATACGGAAGCTAATTGAAGAAAATCACACATGAAAAATAAGAACAGAGGGGTGGAGTCAAGATGATAGAGAGGACACATTTCTTTTTCTGAGTTCTGCCCATGATCCTCACATTAACTAGCAACTACAGCCTCTAAATTAGTTCTGTACTGACAGAACCCAACAATATTGAGAGTGTAATAAATTCCCAGCAGAAGATGATTTTGAAGCTCTCCAGAAAAGGTCTGTTTCAATCACGCAAGGAGGAAGGTAGGCCAAGCACAATTAGTAAACATGCTGAGTACAGGCAGGGCAGACACAAGGGCAGTGCAGGCTCCACAGTCTAGAGAATCTATGAAGAGAAATCTGCAGCTGTGTAGGTTACTCTGCCCTGTATTCTATCCAGTAGATCAGCAGAGAAGTTATAAAACATCCAACACAAACACAAAAGGTAAATAGTGAACCCCCAAATGCAAGAATTTCATGGAATCTGATCATGCCCAGCCTGCACCAGAAGTCAGTCAGCACTGAGCCAGCATAGCTACTGCCACTTGTAGAGAAAGCTTGGATAATCTTCCTTGTCCTAAAAGCAAATCTCAACTTTAAAGAAAAAAAATGCAACAAAACAAAAAGAACTCGGACCATAGATAGTTTTTATGGTGAAAAAGAACAGATTTCCAACTCTGAGATCACTAAAAGCAGATAATCTCCAGATGAACCCCCAAAGGGTGATATAAATTGGTCCTCATATCACAAGGCTCACTTGGAAGAAATTTTTAAAAAATCTTAAAAAAGAACTAGAAGAAAAATGAGGAAAAGGAGTGAGGACATAGCAAGAGGGTTTGGAAAAGGAAACAGAAATTATCTGAAGAAAACTGTACAAAACAGATTTAATGAAATAAAAAAGCATATAACACTTTACAAAATAGATTTGATTATTGGAAAATGGAAATGAAAAAAGAAAACAACTCCCTGAAAAACAGAATTTATGACATAAAAAAAATGCAATGAATAAAACAACTCATCTAAAAATTCAATTAGCCAGATACAAAAAGAATGAAACAAAATAAATGAAGAAAATAATTCACTAAAAGTCAGAACTGAAGAAATGCAAATGAATGACTCAATGAGACATCAAGAATCAGTCAAGCAAAACCAACAAAAATGAAAAACAAATAGAAGAAAATGCAAAATACCTACTTGGGAAAACTGATTTGGAAAATAGAGCTAAAAGAGACAATCTAAGAACTATTGGACTTCTTGAAAACCATGATGAAAAAAAGAACCTAGACATTATCTTACAGGAAATCATCAAAGAGAACGCCCCCAATGTTTTAGAATTAGAAGGTAAAATAGCCATTGAAAGAATTAACCAAATCACCTACTGAAAGAGACCCCAAATGGAAAACTCCAAGAAATATTGTGGCTAAATTTCAGATCTATCAGACCAAGCTAATGCTATTACAAGTAGCCAAAAAAAAAAAAAAAAAAAAAAAAAAGCAATTATACTACCAAGAAGCCACAATATAGATTACCCAGGACCTAGCAGCTTCCAGTGTAAAGGGTCAAAGGCCTGGAATTTGATATGCCAAAAATCAAAGGAACTTGGAATGTAGCTAATAACAATTACTATGCTAAACTGAGAATTTTCTTTCAGTGAAGAAGATGGATGTTCAATGAAACAGGTAAATTTAATTTATTTGTAATGAAAAGATCAGAGCTGAACAAAAAAAAATTACCTCCAAATACAAAACTCAAGAGAAATATAAAAAAGGTAAAAATTAAAAAAAAAACTCCTCAGAACTATATCTCTCTTATGATTATATATAGAAGTACATGTATAATTTGATTTTACTGTTAAAATATAAAAAATAGAGGTGGAGAGGGGACTGTATTGGAAAAAAAGGAAGGTGGAGGTAAAATGAAGGTTATTACATCTCACAAAAAGGCAAAGAAAACCTATTATAATTGAGGGAAAGAAGGTATAGGGCTGCATATTGTATGAATCATCAAATTTTGCTCAAAGAGGGGAAAAGGAAAAGGAAAGTGAGAGGCTAATATAAAGGTTAAAAGAAATAGTAGGGGAAAGATACAAAAAAAAAAGGGAAAGGGACTATAAAGGGAGACAACTCCTTGAGGCAAGTGGAGCTCATAAGCAAAATACTAGGAAGGAGGAAAATGGGGAAAGGAAAGAGAAAAGCATAATTTGAGGTAAATACAATGGGGGAAATTACAGAATTAGTAGTTTTAACCATAAATATAAATAGGGTAAACTCTCCCATAAAATATAAGTGGATAACCAACTGAACTAAGCCAGAAATCTACAATATGTTATTTACAAGAAACACATTAAAATCACATTTGCATGTGATACATGCAAAGTAAAGATAAAAAGCTGGAGCAGAATCTATTATGCTTCAGGCAAAGGGAAAAAAAAAAAGTAGGGGTAGCCATTTTGATATCAGATCAAGTAAAAGCAAAAATAGATCGGATTTAAAAAGATAAGGAAGGAAACTATATCTTTTTAAAAGGTACCATAGATAATGAAGAAATATCAATACCAAACTTATATGTCCCACCTGGTATAACATTCAAATTCCAAAACAAGAAGTTTAGAGAGCTGCAAGATGAACTAAATAGCAAAACTATAATAGTGGGGAATCTTGAATTTGCTCTTTCAGAGCTAGATAAATTGAACCACAAAATAAATAAGAAAGAAATTAAGGAGGTAAATAGAACACTAGAAAATTTAGGTATCATTGATCATTGGAGAAAATTGAATGGAGGCATGAAGGCGTACACTTTTTTCTCAGTAGTTCATGGAACCTATACAAAAATTGATCATCTATTAGGGCATAAAGACCTCAAAATCAAATGCAGAAAATTTTTGTCTAGAAAATTTTTGAAAATTTTGATTATATCAAATTGAAAAGTTTTTGTACAAACAAAACTAATGTAGACAAGATTAGAAGGGAAGCAATAAACTGGGAAAACATTTTTACAAGTCAAGGGTTCTGATAAAGGCTTCATTTCCAAAATATATAGGAATTGACTCTAATTTATAAGAAATCAAGCCATTCTCCAATTGCTAAATGGTCAAAGGATATGAACACACAATTCCCAGATGAAGAAATTGAAACTATATCTAGCCATATGAAAAGATGATCTTAGTTATTATTAATCAGAGAAATTCAAATTAAGACAACTCTGAGATACCACTACACACCTTTCAGACTGGCTAGGATGACAGGAAAGGATAATGCTGAATGTGGAGGGGATGTGGGAAAACAGGGACATTAAGACATTGTTGGTGGAATTGTGACTACTTCCAGCCATTCTGGAGAGCAATTTGGAACTATGCTCAAAATAGTTACCAAACTTTGATCCAGCAGTGTTATTACTGGGCTTATATCCCAAAAAGATTTTAAAGAAGGGAAAGGGACCTGTATGTGCACAAATGTTTGTGGCAGCCCTCTTTGTAGTGGCCAGAAACTGGAAATTGAGTGGATGCCCATCAATTGGAGAATGGCTGAATAAATTGAGGCATATGAATATTATGGAATATTATTGTTCGGTAAGAAATGACCAACAGGATGATTTCAGAAAGGACTGGAGAGACTTACATGAACTGATGCTGAGTGAAATGAGCAGGATCAGGAGATCATTATATACTTCAACAACAATATTATATGATGATCAGTACTGATGGACGTGGCCATCCCCAGCAATGAGATGAACCAAATCAGTTCCAATAGAGCAGTAATGAATTGAACCAGCTACACCCAGCGAAAGAACCCTGGGAGATGACAATGAACTATTACATAGAATTCCCAATCTCTATATTTTTATCTGCCTACATTTTTGAATTCCTTCACAGGCTAATAGTACACTATTTCAAAGCCCGATTCTTTTTGTACAGTAAAATAACTCTTAGGACACGTATACTTATATTGTATTTAATTTATACTTTAACATATTTAACATGTATTGGTCAACCTGCCATTGGGAGGAGGGGATGGGGGGGAGGAGGGGAAAAATTGTACAAAAGGTTTGACAATTGTCAATACTGTAAAATTACCCATGCATATAACTTGTAAATAAAAAGCTATAATAAAAAAACAAGTTTTTGTACAAATAAAATCAAAACAGACAAGATTAAAAGGGAAGCAGTAAAGTAGTAAATTTTGTTACACTCTAAGTATTCTGATAAAGGCCTCATTTCTAAAATATATAGAGAATTTGACTCAAAATTATAAGAATTCAAGCCATTCTCCAATTGATAAATGATCAAAGGATATGAAGAGACAATTTTTAGACAAGGAAATTAAAACTATTTTAAATCATGTAAAAAATGCTCAAAATCTCTATTGATCAGTGAAATGCAAATTAAGGCAATTATGAGGTCCTATTACAAACTGCTCAGATTAGCTAAAATGACAGGAAAAGCTAAAGATGAATGTTGGAGGGGATGTGGAAAAACTTGGATACTAATATATTGTTGGTGAAGTTGTGAACTGTTCCAACCATTCTGAAGAGCAATGTGGAATGATGCCAAAAGGGCTATTAAACTGGACACTTTTTGATCTAGCAGTGTCTCTATTGGGCCTGTATCTCAAAGAGATCATAAGAAAGGGAAAAAAGGACCCCTATGTGCAAAAATGTTTGTAGCAGCTTTTTTTTTTTATAATGGCAAGGAATTGTAAACCAAGTGGATGCCCATCTGTTGAAGAATGACTAAATAAGTGATGGTATATGTATGTTATGGAATATTATTATTCTCTAAGAAATGATAGCAGAATATTTCAGAAAGGCCTGGGGAAACTTATTTGAACTGATGCTAAGTAAACTGAGTAGAACCACAAAACATTTTACACAGTAACAACAAGAAAACTTAATGATCAATTCTGATGAACATGATGAACAGTCACAAACTGTTCAACAGAACAGGCCAGTTCCAATGGTTTGTAATGGAGAGAACCATCTGTACCCAGAGAGTGGCTGTGAGGATTAAGTGTGGACCACAACAAAGTAATTTCAATTTTTTTTATTTTTGTTGGCTTGCATTTTGTTTTCTTTCTCATTTTTTTTCCCTTTTGGGTTTAATTTTCTTATGTAGCACAATTGTGGAAATATGTATAGAAAAACTGCACATGCTTATCATATATTGAATATTAATTGTCTAGGGGAGGAGATGGGGAGAAAGGAGAGAAAAAAATTGGAACATAAGGTTTTGCAAAAGAATATTGAAAACTATGCATATGTTTTAAAATTAAAAATCAAAGCTAAATGAAGAAAATAATATCTTAAAAATTATAATTGGGCAAGTGGAAGCTAATGATTCTATGAGACATCAAGAATGAGTCAAGCAAAATTAATAAAAATTAAAAAAATACAAGAGAGTATAAAATATCACATTGGAATGAAGCTGATCTGGAAAATAGATATTATGACAATAGATATTATTAGATATTGTGAAAATTAGATATTATGAAAATAGACATTATGAAGGAAAATTGCTCTGATATCTCAGAACCAATAGAAATTGAAAGAATCCACTAATTATCTCCTCAGAGAGATTCCAAAATGAAAACTGCAAGGAATATTGTAGCCAGAAAGAAACAAGGATCCACAGTCAAGATTACACAGTATCAGCTGTGTCCTTATGAAAGAATCAAAAGGTTTGGTATATGATATTCCAGAAAGCCAACAATCTTTGATTAAAACCCAGAATCAATTTCCCTACAAAATTTTCAGGGAAAGAGATAGATATTCATTGTAATAGAGGACTCTCAAAATTTCCTAATGAAAATACCAGAGTTGAAGAGAAAGTTTATTTTCAAATGCAAGACTCAAGAGAAGCATAAAAAAGCAAACAGAAAAGAAAAACAAATAATTTTATTTTAATAATGGGAAAAAGTATATAAAGACAGAGTGTGAGTGTAAGATGACACTGATGTGATGATATTTAAAATAGAGTCAAAAAAACATATTGTACTAGGAGAACAGGAAAGAAAGGTAGAGGCAGAAGAGGAAAAAGAGAAATAAAAGATAACCAAATTAACAAAAACCATATGATCATCTCAATAGATGCAGAAAAAGCATTTGATAAAATCCAACATCCATTCCTATTAAAAACACTTGAGAGTATAGGAATAAATGGACTTTTCCTTAAAATAATCAGCAGCATCTATTTAAAACCATCAGTAACATCATATGTAATGGAGACAAACTGCAAACATTCCCAATAAGATCTGAGTGAAACAAGGTTGCCCATATCACCGTTACTATTTAATATTGTATTAGAAACGCTAGCTATAGAATAAGAGCTGAGAAAGAGATTAAAGGAATAAGAATAGGCAATGAGGAAGCCAAATTATCACTTTTGCCGATTGACATGATGGTATACTTAGAGAACCCCAGAGATTCTGCTAAAAGTTATTAGAAATAATCCACAACTTTAGCAAAGTTGCTGGTTATAAAATAAACCCACATAAGTCATCAGCATTCTTATATATCATAACAAAAATCCAACAGTCAGAGTTACAAAGAGAAATTCCATTTAAAGTAACTACTGATAATATAAAATATTTAGGAATCTATCTGCCAAGGGAAAATCAGAAACTTTATGAGCAAAATTACAGACCACTTTTCACACAAATTAAGTCTGATCTAACCAATTGGAAAAATATTAAATGCTCTTGGATAGGGCGAGCAAATATAATAAAGATGACAATTTTACCTAAACTAATCTATTTATTTAGCGCTATACCAATCAGACTCCCAAAAAACTATTTTAATGACCTAGAAAAATAACAACAAAGTTCATATGGAAAACAAAAGGTCAAGAATTTCAAAGGAATTAATGAAAAAAAAATCAAATGATGGTGGCTTAGCTGTACCAGATCTAAAATTATATTATAGAGCAGCAGTTACCAAAACTATTTGGTATTGGCTAAGGAATAGATTAGTTGATCAGTGGAATAGATTGGGTTCAAGGGATAAAACAGTCAACAAATATAGCAACCTAGTCTTTGAAAAACCCAAAGATCCCAGCTTTTGGGATAAGAACTTACTGTTTGATAAAAATTGCTGGGAAAATTGGAAACTAATATGGCAGAAACTAGGCATTGATCCATACTTAACGCCGTACACCAAGATAAGGTCAAAATGGATTCATGGCCTAGGCATAAAGAATGAAATTATTAATAAATTAGAGGAACATAGGATAGTTTACCTCTCAGACCTGTGGAAGGGGAAGGTCTTATGACCAAAGCAGAACTAGAGATCATTACTGATCACAAAATAGAAAATTTCGATTATACCAAACTGAAAAGTTTTTGTACAAACAAAACTAATGCAGACAAGATTAGAAGGAAGCAATAAACTGGGAAAATATTTTACAGTCAAAGGTTCTGATAAAGGCCTCATTTCCAAAATATATAGAGAATTAACTCTAATTTATAAAAAATCAAGCCATTCTCCAATTGAAAAATGGTCAGGGGATATGAACGGACAATTCTCGGATGAAGAAATTGAAACTATTTCTAGTCATATGAAAAGATGCTCCAAGTCATTATTGATCAGAGAAATGCAAATTGGGACGACTCTGAGATACCACTACACACCTGTCAGATTGGCTAAGATGACAGGAAAAAATAATGATGATTGTTGGAGGGGATGTGGGAAAACTGGGACATTGATTCATTGTTGGTGGAGTTGTGAACGGTCCAACCATTTTGAGAGTAGTTTGGAACTATGCTCAAAAAGTTATCCAACTGTGCATACCCTTTGATCCAGCAGTGTTACTACTGGGATTATATCCCAAAGAGATTATAAAGAAGGAAAGGGACCTGTATGTGCACGAATGTTTGTGGCAGCCCTTTGTAGTGGTAGAAACTGAAACTGAATGGATGTCCATCAGTTGGAGAATGGCTGAATAAATTGTGGTATATGAAAATTATGGAATATTACTGTTCTGTAAGAAATGACCAACAGGATGATTTCAGAAAGGCCTGGAGAGACTTACACGAACTGATGTGGAGTGAAATGAGCAGGACCAGGAGATCATTATATACTTCAACAACAATACTAGATGATGACCAGTTCTGATGGACCAGGCCATCCTCAGCAACGAGATCAACCAAATCATTTCTAATGGAGCAGTAATGAACTGAATTAGCTATACCCAGAAAAGAACTCTGGGAGATGACTAAAACCATTACATTGAATTCCCCAATCCCTATATTTATGCACACCTGCATTTTTGATTTCCTTCACAAGCTAATTGTACAATAATTCAGAGTCTGATTCATTTTTGTACAGCAAAAAATGTTTTGGTCATGTATACTTATTGTGTATCTAAGTTATATTTTAATATATTTAACATCTACTGGTCATCCTGCCATTTAGGGGAAGGGGTGGGGGGGTAAGAGGTGAAAAATTGGAACAAGAGGTTTGGCAATTGTTAATGCTGTAAAGTTACCCATGTATGTATACTGTAAATAAAAGGCTATTAAATAAAAAAAAAATAAAATAAAAAAAAAAGAGAAATAAAAGAACTATTAAAGTAAAGGGAAAGAAAGTAGATGAGGAGTTATGTGTAAACCGAACTCTCATCAAATTTGGCTCAAAGAAGGAAAAAACATATCCACTCAAATGGCTATATAAATTTATCTTATTGCACAGGAAAGTGGAAGGGGAAAGGAAAAGAGAAGAAAAGTGTTTGCTGATAGAAAAGAATGAAGAACAGAAGACAGAGAACGAAATTAAAGAGTAAAGAAAAGGAAGTGGGGCCAAAAGAAAGAACAGACAACTAAGGCAGGTGATGGTCAGAAGCAAACAGGGTAGGAGGGACAGAATGAAAGTAGAGAAAAAAGTTTAAGCAGAACAAAGAAGAGGCAGGTAAATTACATCAAAACTGAATGTGAATGGGAACTCTCCCATAAAAAGAAGTGGATACTAAAGTGGATTAAAAATAATGATTCAATAATAGATAGTTTGCAAGAAACATATTTGAAGCAACAATACACAGAATAAAGGTAAAGGGCTGGAGCAGATTATATTACACTTCAGGTGAAGAAAAAAAAATAGGGTTAGCAATCCTGATCTCAAAGTTCAAACAAAAATAGGTACAATTTAAAAAGACAAGGAAGGAAAGCAAATACTGCTGAAAGGTACTATAGGTAACCAAATAATAATATGCTCCAATTGTTATAGTATCTATATTCTTAGCAGAGAAATTAAGTGACATACAATTAGAAATATACTAGTAGGAGATCTCAAATTCCCCCTCTCAGCAATGAGTGATGAAAAATAAATTTAAGGAATTAAAATATACAATGAGGAAACAAAATGATGATACTTTGCGGGTAATATCATAATATTTTCAGATATCTTTAAAGTCTTCAACTAAAAAATTATTTGAAAAAAAAAAGACCAACTTTACCAATGCTGCAGGATGTAAAATAAATCATCAACACATATACATATTATATATATATATATATATATATTTGTATATTTACCTCAGTATTGTCATAATTTGCATTTCTCTGATCAATAATGGTGTGGAACACCTTTTCATATGACTAGAAATAGTTTCAATTTCTTCATCTGAAATTTGTCTGTTCATTGCCCTTTGAACATTTATCACTTGGAAAATAGCTTGATTTCTTATAAATTTGAGTCAATTCTTTATATATTGTGGAAATGAAGTCTTTATCAGAACCTTTGAATGTAAAAATGTATTCCCAGTTTTTTGCTTCCCTTCTAATCTTGTCTTTATTAGTTTTGTTTGTACAAAATTTTTTTAACATTATATAATCAAAATTATCTATTTCATGATCAATAATGATTTCTAGTTCTTCTTTGGTCACAAATTCCTTCCTCCTCTACAGGTCTGAGAGATAAACTATCCTATATTCTTCTAATTTATTTATAATCTCTTTCTTTATGTCTAGGTCATGAACACATTTTGACCTTATTTTGGTATACTTTGTTAAGTAGGGGTCAATACCTAGTTTCTCCATACTAGTTTCCCATTTTCCCAGCAGTTTTTGTCAAATAGTGAATTCTTATCCCCAAAACTAGGCTCTTTGGGTATGTCAATTACTAAATTGTTATAGTCATTGGCTATTTTGTTCTGTGAACCTAACATATTCCACTGATCAGCTAGTCTATTTCTTAGCCAGTACCAAATGGTTTTGATGACCACTACTTTATACTAGAGTTTTAGATCTGGTACAGCTAGATGACCTTCATTTGTTTGTTTGTTTGTTTGTTTTCATTAGTTCTCTTGAAATTACTGAGCTTTTGTTCTTCCATGTGAATTTTGTTGTGATTTTTTTCTAGGTCACTTAGATAGTTTCTTGGTCATTTGATTGGTATAGCATTAAGTAAATAAATTAGTTTAGGTAGTACTTCATCTTTATTATATTCATTTGAACTATCCAAGAGCACTTAATATTTTTCCAGTTGTTTAGATCTGACTTTAATTGTGTGGAAAGTGTTTTGTAGTTTTGCTCATATTGTTCCTGGCAGATAGATTCCAAAATATTTTATATTTTTGGCAATTATTTTAAATAGAACTTATGTTTGTATGTCTTGCTATTGGATTTTGGTAGTGATGTATAAAAATGCTGATGAATTATGATGATTTATTTTGTATCCTGCAACATTGCTAAAGTTGTAGATTATTTCTAATAGCTTTTTACTACATTCTCTGGGATTCTCTAAGTATACCATCATATCATCTACAAAGAGTGATAATTTGGTTGCCTCAGTACCTATTCTAATTCCTTTAATCTATACAATATTGAATAGTAATGGTGATAATGGGCAACCTTGTTTCATTCCTTATCTTATTATGATGTTTACTTATGGTTTTAAATGGATACTACTGACTTTTTAAAGGAAATGTCCATTTATTCCTATATTCTCTAGTGTTTTTAATAGGAATGGGTATTCGATTTTATCAAATGCTTTTTTTGCATGAATTGAGATGATCATATTAATTTTGTCAATTTGGTTATTGATATAGTCAATTATGCTAAAAGTTTTCCTAATATTGAACTAGCTCTGCATTTCTGATATAAATCCTATATGGTTATGGTGTATTGTTCTGGGGATGATTATCTGTAATCTCTTTGCTAAAATTTTATTTAAGATTTTTGCATCAATATTTATTAGGGACATTGGTCTATAATTTTCTTTTTCTGTTTTCAACCTACCTGGTTTAGGTATCAGTACCATGTCTGTGTCATAAAAGGAATTTGGTAGGACTCCTTCATTCCCTATTTTATCAAATAATTTATATAGCACTGGGGCCGATTGTTCTTTAAATGTTTGGTAGAATTCACATGTACATCCATCTGGTCCTGGGGATTTTTTCTTAGGGAGTTGATTAATAGTCTGTTCTATTTCTTTTTCTGAAATGGGACTATTCAAGCAATTTACTTCCTCCTCTATTAGTCTGGGAAGTCTATATTTTTGAAGGTAGTCATCCATTTCATTTAGGTTATCAAATTTATTGGCATAAAGTTGGGCAAAATAACTCATTATTTCTCTAATTTCCTCTTCATTAGTGGAAAGTTCTCCCTTTTCATTTTTAAGACTACTAATTTCATTTTCCTCCCTCCTTTTTCTAATCAGATTTACCAGAGGCTTATCTGTTTTATTGGCTTTTTCATAGAACCAACTCTTAGTTTTATTAATAAGTTCAATGATTTTTATATCAATTTTATTAATGTCTCCTTTTATTTTTAGAATTTCAAGTTTAGTATTTAATTGGGGGTTTTTAATTTGCTTTTTTTCTAGCTTTTTTAATTGCAAGCCCAATTCATTGATCTTTTCTTTCTCTTTTTTATGGAAGTAGTTCTCTAGAGATATAAAATTTCCCCTTATTACCACTTTGGCTGCATCCCATAAATTTTGGTATATTGTCTCATTATTGTCACTCTCTTGGATGAAATTATTAATTATGTCTATGCTTGCTGTTTTCACCCATTCACTCTTTAGGATGAGGTTATATAGTTTCCAATTACTTTTTGATCTATTTTCCCCTGACTTTTTATTGAATGCAGTTTTTAATTGCATTGTGATCTGAAAAAAAATGCATTTCCTATTTCTGCCTTTTTGCATTTGATTTTGAGGTCTTTATGTCCTAATATATGGTCAGTTTTTGTATAGGTTCCATGAACTGCTGAGAAGAAAGTGTAATCCTTTTTGTCTCCTTTCAGTTTTGTCCAAAGATCTATCATACCTACCTTTTCTAGTATTCTATTTACCTCCTTAACTTCTTTCTTATTTATTTTGTGGTATGATTTATCTAGTTCTGAGAGTGTGAGTTTGAGATATGCCACTAACATAGTTTTGCTTTCTATTTCTTTTTGCAGCTTTCTTAACTTCTTCTTTAGGAATTTAGATGGGAAACCATTTGGGGCATATATGGTTAGTATTGATATTGCTTCATTATCTATGGTACCCTTTAACAAGATATGGTTTCCTTCTTTATCTCTTTTAATTAGATCTTTTTTTGCTTTTCCTTGATCCGAGATCAGGATAGCTACCTCTGTATTTTTTTTTTAACTTCACCTGAAGCATAATAGATTCTGCTCCAGCCTTTTACTTTTACTCTGCATGTATTACTCTGCTTTAAATGTGTTTCCTCTAAACAACGTATTGTAGGATTCTGGCTTTTAATACAGTCTGCTATCTGCCTCCACTTTATGGGAGAGTTCAACCCATTCACATTTATGGTTAAAACTACTAATTCTACATTTTCTGCTATCTTATTATCCCTAGAATATATCTTTCTCTTTCCTTTCCCCTTTCTCCATTCTTCTGGCTCTCTTTTATGATCCTTTTAAATTTCTTCTAGGAGAGCCTTGTATGGTGGGAATCAGGTTATATCACCCTTTGTGGCTTCATCTGGAGACAATCTGCTTTTAGTCTCCTCAGGGTTTGAAATCTTTGAAATCTTCTCTTTCACTATAGAAACTGTCTATAGTTAGAGCTCCCTTAGCCTTTTTACTCATTTTTCTTTTTTTTAAAGTTGGGATCTGCTTTTAAGACAAGTAGTTTCCAAGCTTCCTCTACAGACCAGGAAGTGACATCAGCTGCATTCAGATCAGGCTGAGTCACTCCTGATGCTGGGTGGGTGTGGCCAAGTCCCATGAGACTCTGGCGCTTTGGGGTACACTCTTTACCTTTTGTGTTTGTGTTGGGTGTTTTATAAAGTTTGGGCTTATCTACTGGTTTGTAACCAGGCAGAGTAGCCAACACTGTGGTAGACTACTTCCCATAGATTCTCTGCTCCATGGAGACTGCACCATATTTGTGGTCTACTTAGCATGTGCTGGCTTCTGTGCTCTGCCTACTTGTCTGTGCCATGCCTTTTTCTGTGGTCACACCCAATCAAAACAGACTTTTTCTGGCAACCTTTGCAATTATCTTCTGCTGGTAATTTGCTGCACTTCCAAATCTTGTGGATTCTGCCAGTCTAGCACTATTTCAGAGGCTGAATTTCATAAATGTGAGGATAGTAGGAGATCTCAAAAGATCCACCATCTTGTCTCCACTCCCTTTTTCCTCTTTCTAAACACATGTCAAAAAACCCCAACACATTTTTGAGAAGTGATGTTCATGTCCCAATATGTCCCAGTGTTATTAGTCATAGTACATGGTTGTATATTGGCAGGTGCCTCTTTTTCCTGGCCTGTATTTGTAAAAATGTATTTGGTCAAACTTGACTTTCTGGAATATTTTCTGTGATTGCCTTTCTAGTAGCAGCTACTTTTTTTTCATGAGATTCAAAATCCAGGTATATACCCATAGAGGGAGCATTCCTGGACACATTGATCTCAGAATCTAGGCTTATATCCTGAGAATATAAATTTGGGGAACTGCATTAGTTATATAGACTTATTTTATAATTAACTCTACATACATGATTTTGAGCATCTGATCTTGTATTGAGAAATAATAAATACCATATTTAAAAGAGAGAAGATTTTCCATATGGGTCCCATAGCAATGGGAATATCAGATCACTAAACACATGATATGGGGAACATAAATAGAGAGATAATGGTTTAATTTGGTTTTTGCCACCTATCATCATCACAATTTTTATAAGATTTTAATTTGCATTTTTCTCCCCCCCCCTTTTTTCTTTCTCCCTTTCCCTAGATAGTGATTAAACGTATTTCCACATTACTCATCTTGTGAAATAAATTTTAAAAACATGAAAATAATATGTTTTCATTCTGCATTCAGATTTCATAGTTCTTTCTCTGTATATATACAAAGTTCTCCTGGTTCTGCTCACTTCATTCAGCCTCATTTCATGTAAGTCTTTTCAAGATTTTATGAAATTGGGCTGCTCATCATTTCTTAGAGTAAAATAGTATTACATTACATTCATAAGTTTTTCAGTCATTCCCCAAGTGATGAACATCCCTGATCCAATTCTTTATCACTACAAAAAGAACTCCTATAAATACTTTTTGTACATGTGGGTTTTTTCCCTCTTTTTTATGATCTTTGAAATAAAGACCTAATTTGCATTAATAAGGAGTTTGTGAATGTTTTAAAAATAATATTACTAACTATAAGCATAAAATTATACATAATTCAGTAAATTTCTGAGTTAAGATATTTATTTTCAGTTTTATGTAATTTATTTAAGTTATGTGTGTGTACATGAATATATGTGTATACACATATATGTATGTACCATTAATAATCTTTAGATATATAGACATACATAACTTTTAAAGATCAAGTTACTAATCCTTTCTTCCCAATGTTTCTTCTTACATAGTTTGGGTTTTATAAATAAATTTGTCATTTGAAATTTCTCCAAATCAATTAAGCAACTGATAAAAAAAAAAAAAGGCACTCTAATAATTAGATTTCTTCAGGAATGGCATCACTGCATTCAAATAGAATTGGCGGTTATCTCTAGACAAAAATTAACTTCATTGAAATGTAGAACTGAGTTTTAAAAATAAAATTTTAACCTCCCCAGTTGTAATTAGCTATTGCCATTTGATATAAAAAGCACTTCAAAATGGAAAGGAAAGGAATAAGCATTTATGTAGCTTTTACTACAGAAATAGTGTTAAGCATTTTTTACAAATATTATCTCATTTGCCTCTCATTACCATTCTGGAGATGTAGATATTATTATAACCCACATTTTCTCTCAGTTGAGAAGACAGAAGCAAATAGAAATTAACAGATTTCTTTAGGGTCACATAACTAGTAACTGCTTGAGTTCAGTTTTGAACTCAAGTTTTCCTGAATCCAGATTCAGTATAATATCCTATATGCCCACCAACTGCCTCCATTCTAATAAAGATAAGAAAATATGATAAAGAACATACTGTATAGACTTTAAATAAAATATTGGCATATTATATATGCATTTAAAGGATATCTTTTTTCTCTGCTTAAATAATTATTCTTGCTGTTCACTTATTTTCATTTGTGTTTAACTCTTTGTGATTTCCATTTCAGTATTTCTTGGTAAAGATATTAGAGGGGTTTGTCATTTTTTTCTTCTGCTCATTTTACATATGAAGAGAATAAGACAGATAGGGTTAAGTGACTTGCT
This sequence comes from Sarcophilus harrisii, assembly GCF_902635505.1. Lineage (NCBI taxonomy): Eukaryota > Metazoa > Chordata > Mammalia > Dasyuromorphia > Dasyuridae > Sarcophilus > Sarcophilus harrisii. Next base: position 130,928,620 of record NC_045428.1, read on the forward strand.
TAGGGTCACACAGGCTAGTAAGTGTCTGAGGCTGAATTTGAACTTACATCTTCCTGGCTCCAATTTTGTCTCTCTTTTGACTGTACCACCTAGCTGTCTAGGAAATAATTCTTACTCTCAATCAATATAAGGTTTGAGATTCTTTCTATGCAACATCACTTATCTTTGCCACTATTTGTTAATTATGCTACTTCATTAGTATTCAATAAGATTAATAATTATACATTGAATTTGTAATTTTTGCTAATTTTTTCTGCATGGAGGATTCTTATTTAAAAAGATTATCTCTCAAAAGCATACTATTGTTTTAAAGGTAATGTGTTTGTGAAAATCCATTATGTGGCACCGTAGATAGAGTACAGAACTTGAAGTTCAAATGCTACCTACCTGTGTGACTTTTATCAAGTTATTAATTATTTCTGTCTGCATCAATTATTTCATCTGTAAAATTAGAGTAATAATAGCACCGGTCTAATATGGTTGTTGTGAGGATCAGATGAATTTAAGATAGATGAACTATATAAATCCTAGCTATCAAATCATCACTATCATTGCCATTATTATGAAAAGAATTTTAATAAAATATGTTGCTTATTCATGTATTCAGAATAAGACCTTACTTATGGTGTTCAATGGTATTTTTAAGATTTCTAGAAACAGTTACAAAAGAATCTTAATAGATGTGGTGGGTTCTTTGTGACAGACTTACAAAAGGACATACAGAGGGATCAAACAAGATGATAAAGTATGGACATGTTGAAATTGATCAGAAGACCTGTTGACATGCATAGGTGAGATTATTTGCTCATCTGAATATTGAGGGGTGTATATTTTGAAAACATTAATCAAATAGTTTTTTTTTTTTTTTCCCACAGAAGAGATAGAAAAAGTAGAGGCTTTGAGATGAGTTGGCCTATTTTCAAATCTTTCATCTTCTATGCATAACTTTTGTGATCTTAAACAAGTTAGCTAATCTGTCCTTTATTCAATTTCCTCCTTTTAAATTTTTTTAAAAAGTTGATTACAGTTGATTACAAAATGGCTCTTAGGTTTCTTTTTGACCTCATTTCATTGATTCTCCTATCAAGAATCTGACTCAAGTGCCTCAATATATTGTGGAAGAAGTCCTAGGTCCTTAAAAAACTATGCAATGGTACAATGCGTTCTGAATTAAATTTAGGTATATTCATCACTTTGTGAGCTTCACTCTGAAGAGTTCTTCAGTTGAAGAATTCTCTGAGACCATTAACTGTTTTGTAGGAAGCCTGTATCTAAAAAAAAAAAAATTAAATTCTTAAATACAGACAATCTATATTCTAATATCATTTTAAAGTATGTTATTTCATTTACTTTAAAATTGCAAAACTTTTTATGAATTGTATTTTTATTGACTGGCCATTTAAGTTACCTTCTTATCATGGGAAATTCTTAATAGGGAACAAAAACAACTATAATTAATCATACAAATATAAGTGTTCTGAAAAATATTGACTACATTAACTGATAAATAATTCTGAAAGTATTTAGATTGGTGGCCTCTGTTTATTAGCAGATCTTACATGCGGATTACCAAGTAGGTGTTTTAAAACATAGACTTGTGAAGACATTTTATTTTGCCAAGAGTTGTTACAAAAGAATATCTTTAGAGGGCAGCATATAACAAGGAAAAAAAAAGTTTGACTAAGTGAAATTCAGAAATTTCTCATAATGCAATATGCCTAGAATTTAATGTTTATTTTGCTTTGTGAATAATAATAAAATAATTATTTATTTATGAATTCAATAGTCAAAAGTGTTTAATAATATCTAATTAAATTTGGTATGTGATTAGTTGACAATTTAAAATAGATAATTTGCTTTTCAGAAGTAGAACATACAAGTTTAAAGTAGTCTGTAGCTATTACAAGAAAACATGAATAAATAAATCTATGCCTGAAGCAATACATTTTAGCTGAATGATCAGGTCAATAAAAGGTAATTATTAACCATTTACTTGACGTGATATAAAAATCCATATTTTGTTCAAAAAAATGAGTTATTAAAATTTAGAACTTTTATTACACTCTAATAATAGAGAAAATGTGGATATTTTATGGAAAATGTGATTAGGATTATTTATTTCAAACTTTAATTTTGATATTTGCTAGAATTTGTAAAGGCTGGAGATTCTATTCATAGTAATACATACAGTATCTTCTATTAACATGCAATTCTTGTATAATTTCATTAATTTTCTTTTGAGAAATGATTTAAAAAATCAACATTAAGTATATGCCTTCTTTTCTTGGCACTGCACAAACCAATGGTAGGAGACAATGTTTAGCTAAATTAAGACCTCATTGAGTTTACCCATATGCTCACAGACAGCTCTAAAGCACAAGGGAACATAATGTGTTCCTTGAAGAGTTATAAAACAGAATGAGAAATTAAAGGTGGAAGCACATTAACAATATGAGGGGATTCAGGAAAGCTTCATGGTGAATATAACATTTGAATTGGGATCCTACAGATAAGCATGTATTTGAGGCAAATATAGTATAGATATTCTAAGCTCATGGAAGAGCTTTAGTACAGAGGTATGAAAAACATACATAGGAGCCAGAGAACATTTAGAACACAGTTATTAGAGTAAGTAGAGATAAGACTTGCAAAGTAGGATGATGTAACATGGTAGGAAATACTGAATAACATGATGAAGAGTTTGGAATTTTTGTGGAAGACAAGTGGGAGCCAAATTTGTTAGTTGAGAGAATGCAAATTCATCTTTTCTAATCTAGCCAATCATAGACCATTATATTAGCATCTGATTTTGAGAGTGCAGACTCTCCCTGCTTCAACATGTGAATGCTTTGAAAGTGTAGATGTTTAAAAGTTTGCTGTTTTTGTTATAATGTTTGCCTTGGTCTTAGCATACTGATTGGATATTAATGATTTAATGGGAAAATTTTTCATTCATTCATGGATTGCATATTTTTGAGTAGAAAAGTTGCATGCCTGAATCCAAAAATATTAGAATATTTTTTCGATAGCTTCAAACATCAATGAATGAAGGAAAAAAAACAGAGGCCTGTTCTCCAAAGTTCAGGTAAATGACAATGAAGATTTGTTGTCATAGTAATAATGAAACAGATTACAAAAGACTAATTTGAGAAATGTGGCTGACATCCAGTTCAGTTTAATTGGCAACTGATTAAATGAGAGTTGTGAGGTAGAATGAAATGTCAACAATAACTCCAACATAAGGAATACAGTGATATCACATATATAAATAGTGAAGTCAAAAGTAATAGACGTTTAAAGACAAAAGTTCAGGTTGAGACACTAAGGGCCACAACTTTTCTTTTTCTTCCCTCCCCTCAAGTTCAACTAATTGGTATATATATAAATGGACTGTAATCCTGGAGTCAGAATAATCTGAATTCAAATCTAGTCTCAGATACATACTAGCTGTGTTATTCTGGGCAAGGCGTTTAACCCAATTTATGTCAGTTTATTTATCTGTATCATGAGCTGCAGAAGAAAATGGCGAACTACTTTAGTATTTTTACCAAGAAAACCCTAAAAAGGGTCATAATGAGTAAACCACAACTCACAAATAAAACAATAAGAAATAACTTATTTTCCCCAAGGAGCACCTGCATTTTTATATGCTTTCCATGATCTTTGAAGTCTCTGGAAATACAAAAAATGCTACAAATCTTTCCAAATATATATCAAACACTTTTTGGTTCAAGTTAGTGACATATTACACTCTGTGTATGCTCACTGTTATTTATTCCATTGTCTTTTAATTATTTTAAATTCTAATTTTTTGTGATTTTTGTTCTAGAAAAAATTAATTTTTTGTTACTACAATTTAGTAGTATTGTAAACATGAGTAAATTTTCTGAATATAATCTCATTTTATTAGTTCCATCTCTGTTTTTGTCTCTGTCTTTCTCTGTCCCCTGTATAAAAATGCACATATATATTCACCTAAATAGTTGATCTCTGTGTATGCGCACACAGACATATATACAAATATAGATCATATTTACATATATCTGTGTTTGTATGTATGTATGTGTATATATGTATATAAACATTTACATAACAGATTATGCAAGTATAAGAAAGAATATTAGTGAAAAAATTGTCCAGCTTAAGATAATTTTTCTAAATTAATTTCTAATTTCTAAATTTTAGGAAAGGTCTGTTTCACTTGCATAAAAGCAAAGGAAATCTGAAAGTCGATGGTAAATTAGTTAGAGTATCTTAAACATAGCACAAATCAGAAATTAGGGCCCTTCATTTTGGCTTAGGAGCCTATTGATACTGCAGACAAGCTATGACTAGTCACAGTGCAAAAGGTTCCAGCTCTGGAACCCCAATACTATAATAGATGCCACGAAGTCAAGCTTGTCAATGCTCCAGGATGTAAAACTCCAGCAAGGTAAACCAGACCTGTAGCCCCTAATACAAGAAGCTTGGGACAGTGCCCTCTATACCACAGGAACAGAGCTCAACTTTTAAAAATAAGCAAAAAAACCCAAGCAAATAAACAAACAAAAAAACAAACATAAAGAAGCACCCTCACCATAGAAAATTACTATGAAAATGGGAAGATCAAAATAATCTCAGAGGAAGACAACAATTTTTAAATGACTACATGCAAAACCTCAAAGCAGAATATGAATTGGTTCAAGCCTAAAAAGTCTTCTTTGAAGAACTTCTAAAGGATGTTAAACATCCTTGAGGTAGAAGTAAAATTGAAAAAGAACTGAATATTACTCAAAAGAATTATGGGGGGAAAAGAGATAACAATTTGAAAAAAGAAGCATAAAAACGGACAAAAAATAACATCTTGAAAAATTAGAATTGGTCAAATTGAAAACAATAAAAATTCTCTGAGAAAAACAACTCATTTAGAAGTAGAATTGACTATATAGAAAAGGAAGTAGAACAGATAATTGAAGAAAACAATTTGGTTTAACAGTACCAATCCTAAAAGTATTTATAAAGCAGCAGTAATCAAAACCATTTGGTCCTGTCTAAGAAATAGAATAATGGATCAGTCGAATAGATTAGAAACACTCAACACAATAAGCAAGACCTATAAAAATCTATTTGATAACCTCCAAACTCCAGCTTCTAGAATAAGAACTATTTGATAAAAATTGCTTGGAAAACTGGAAAATGATATCTCAAAAACTCAGCATAAACCTACATCTCAAATCCCATACCAAAATAAGGGTCAAAATGGATATATGAACCATATTAGGAGAACAAGGGATAATTTACCTGTAAGATATTTGGAGAGGGGAGGAATTTATGACCAAAGAGAAACCAGAGAACATTGTGAAAGGCAAATGGATAAATTTGTTTACATTAAATTCAAAAGTTTTTGCACAAACAAAAACAACAGAAACAAGATTAAAAGGGAAGTGCAAAGCTGGGAAAAAAATCTTTACAGCCAATATTTCTGATAAAGGTCTCATTTCTAAAATACATGAAGAATTGTGTCAAATTTATAAGAATTCCTCAATTGATAAATGGTCAAAGGATATGAACAGACATTTTCAGACATTGAAATTAAAGTCATTTATATTTATATGAAAAAAAAGGCTCTACATCACTGAGTTGAGAAATGCAAATTAAAAAAATTTTGAGGACCACCTCACACATGAATAATGGAATATTATTGTTTATAAAAATGAAAAAAAAAAGCTGATTTTAGAATATTCTGAAAAGATTTACATGAACTGATGCTGAGCAAAAGAAGCAGTACCAGGATTACATTATACACAATAATAGAAGAATGTCTAACGATCAATTATGAAGAGTTAGTTCTCAGTAGTTTCATGATCAAAGCAGTCCCAATACACTTTGGACATAAAATGTCATCTGCATCCAGAAAAAGGAACTAAGGAGATTGAATGTAAATCAACACATACTATGTTCACTTCTTTTTTTTCTTTTTTTTTTTTAATCTTTCCCATGGTTTTTCCCTGTGACTCTGATTTTTCTCTCCCAACACATTCATACAGCAATGTATATTAAATACAAATAAATTTACAATAAAAAAATTTTAAAAAAAGAAAATAATTCTTTAAAATTCTGAATTGGGTGTATGGAAGTTAATGATTTTACATAACATCAAGGATCATTCAAACAAAATTTTAAAAATGAAAAAAAGAAGAAAAGATAAAATAAATCATTGGAAACACACACACACACACACACACACACACACACACACACAATCCAGAAAATGGATCCAGGAGAAATAATTTAAGAATTATTGGACTAACTGAAATCTATCATCAAAAAAACAGCCTGGATAATATCTTTCAAGTAATTATCAAGGGAAACAGCCCTGATACCCTATAACCAGAAGATAAAAGGATCACTGAAATAATTCACCAATCACCTTCTGAGAGAGTTCTTATAATGAGTAGTGTAACCAAATTCCAGAATTATCAAGTCAACGAGACAATATTGAAAGCATTCTGAGAGAAACAATTCAAACATCAATGAACTGCCAGTAAGAATATTATACAATATTTAACACCTTTTTCATCAATGGATTGGAAGACTTTCCTTAGAAGGAAAAGGAGCTAGGATTACAAAAAATAAAAAAAAAAAATACCCAGCAAAACTGAGCATTATGTTTCAGGGGAAAAGATGAATATTCAATGAAATAGGGAACTTTTAAATTTCCTGATTAAAAAAAAAAAAAGGAGCTGAATGGAAAATTTGACCTGCAAATAAATGACTGAACAGAAAAAAAAAAGAAAAATAGGAAAGAAAAAAGAAACATCTTATTCAATAAGATCAAACACCTAACACCCACAAAGAGGAAAAAGATACTTGTAAGTCTTGAAAAGTGTTTCTTTATTAGGGGAGTTAAAAGGAGTATGCTAAGACAGAGTGTGGGTATAATATGATTCTGATACTATGATATAAAAAAAAAGAATGAAGTGATGATAAAAAGAATTGTTCTGGGAGAAAATAAAACAAGGGCAGAATAGGGCAAATTACATCACATGAAGAGACATAAAAGACCTATTAAAGAAGAGCAAAAGAAGAGGAGGGATGAGAATCATTTGAGCCTTATTCTCATCAAATTTGATTCAAAGAGGGCATAACATGCACTCAGTTGAGTGTGAAGATTTATCTTAACTCCATAGGGAATTGTGGGAGAGAGGGAACAAAAGGTAATAGAAAATATTAATTGAATGGAGAGCAGAATGGAGGGCAGAAGGAGGAGAGAAAAGATGGGGAAAAAGTGGGGGGAGTTAATAGAAGGAAGGGCAGATCTAGGGATGCTGTGGTTTGAAGCCATAAAATGGTAAGAAAGGACGGGTGAATTAATATCATATGAAGTGTATATGGGAGAAATAGATTAGAGAGAAATATACAATTAGTAATCATAATTGTGAATGTGAATGGGATGAGCTCTCCCATAAAACAGAAGATAGGGGAGTAGATTAAAATCAGAATTCTGATTTACAAGTATATTGTTTATAAGAAACACATTTGAATTAGAGAAATATATGCCAAGGAAAAATACAATTTTGGAGCATAATATATTATATTTCAGTTGAATGGGAAAAAAAAAAAAGCAGAGGTAGCAGACAAAGGAAACAACAAAAAAAAATCTAACAGATATAAGGAAGGAAGCTATATCTCACTAAAAGGTGTCATGGCCAAAGAAGCAATATCAACACTAAATATATATATGCTTCAAGTAAAATAGCATCAAAATATTTAGCAGAGTAGGGGATATCAACTTCTTTCTCTCAGCACCAGATAAATCTAACTGCAAATAGAAGTCAATGAGATAATTTCAGAAATGTTAGAGATGATAGAACTCTGTAGAAAATTAAAATAGAAAGTAATACACCTTTTGTTTTTTCAGCAGTATGTGGCATGAACACATAAATTGACAATGTATTAGAGCATGGAAACCTCATAACCAAAGGCAGAAATATTAAATGCATCTTTTTTCAAATCACGACACAAGAAAAATTACATGTAATAAAGGCATATGAAAGTTACAAGAAAAGCTAATCAGAAACCAAATGATTAAATCTTAAAGAATGAATACCTCATACAATAAATTATAGAAACATTCAATAAGTTCATAAAAGCCTATGAGAACAATGATGCAACCTAACAAAACTCATAGAATGCAGCCAAAGAAGTTTTTAAGGAAAATTTTATATCATTTAATGCTTAAATGAATAAAATAAAGAAAAAAAAGATCAATGAATTGGAAATATAACATTTTTTAAAAGCTAAAGAAAGGAACAAATTAAAAATCTCAAATTAAATAACGCATTAAAAATTCCAAAAATCAAAGGAGACATTAATAAAGTTGAATTGCAAGAAAACTATTCAACTAATAAATTAAAAAAAAAAGAGCTGGTTTGTGGAAAAATAATAAAATAGATAAAACTTCAATTAATTTGATTTTTTAAAGAAAGATGTTAGCTAAATTCTTAGTATCAAAAATGAAGAGTGAATTTACCACCAATGAAGCAGAAATTAAATCAATAATTAGGAACAATTTTGTCCTTCTGTATGCCAATAAATCTGGAAATCTAAGTGAAATGGAGGAATAATTATAAAAATAAAAATTCCACAGATTAACAGAAGAGTAAGTAAAACACTTTAATGATCTCAATTTCCTTAAAGATTATTAAAGCAAATATTTCATATAAAGTATCATGAAGAGTTACAAAAATTTATCACAAACATATGACAAGGTGGGATTTATTTTAGGAATGCAGGGATAGTTCAATATTAGGAAACTATCATCATTATTAACCATATAAACAATAAAATCAACAAAAATAATATGATTATATCAATAGGTGTAACACCCATTCCTATAAAAAAACAATAGAGAGGATAGGGATAAATGGAGTTTTCTCAGTATGCTAAGCTTGTCGAAAACTATCAGCAAGCCTTGTTTGTAATGGGATTAAGCTAGAAGTTTTTCTACTAAGATAAGGGGCAAAACAAAGATGGCCCATTATCGCAACTGTTATTTCATATTGCACTAGAAATCTTAGAATTAGCTATAAGGGAAGGAAAATTAAGGAATACTTAATGAGGAAACAAAATTATCTCTTTGTAGATGATACGATGTTATATTTAGAGAATTCTAGAGAATCAGTTAAAAACTACTTAACACAATTAACTTTATAAAGTTGCAGGATATAAAAGGAGCAACCAAATCATAAGCATTTCTATATATTATGAACAAAGTCCAGCAGTAATTGATAGAAAGAGAAATTCCATTTGAAATAATTGTAAATAATATTTAGAAGTCTATCCGCCAAAACAAACCCAAGAAACATATGAACACAATTACATAAAGTCAAATCTAAACAAATGAGAAAACATTATCGTTTCATAGGTAAGTCAAGCTAATATGACAAAAACAACAATTTACCTAAATTAATTTAGTTATTCAATGTCATACTAGCCAAGTTACCAAACATATTTTATAGAGCAAAAAAAAATCTGAAAGAACAAAAGGTCAAGGATATCAAGAACATTAATAAAAAAGTGTAAAGTTATGTTTATTAAATGTATCATATCTAAAACTATATTATAGAAGCAGATCCAAGATGGTAGAGTTGAAAAGTCTTTGTCTGAGTTCTTCCTGGCTTACCTCAGATCAACACCAGATCAAGCTTGTTAATGGGTTTTGGAGGACAAGAACCCCCAATTATTTGGAGTATAAAAAATTTCCAGCAGAAGATATTTTGGAAGAACTTCAGGAAAGTTCTCTCTCAGTGCAGTAGTGGGGATGAAGTAGGGAGAGTGTTTGTAAGACAGCAGAGGAGCAGAATAATGCAAGAAGAAGTAGGATGGAGAGGGTTACCTGTGCTGAAGGAATCTAATGGGAAGTTCTTAGCCAAAATATAGAAGCTTTTGCTACTGTATCCTGCAGGGTTCAGAAACCAATGGATAAGCAGATTAGCTGTGAGACCTCAAATGCAAATATAAAAGTAAATAGTGAGTCCCTGAACCCAACATAATGTAAGACTTAGTTATGACTACAAAGTACTGTAAGGAAGCCAGCAGCACCAGCCACAGGACAGTGTGAAGCTGCTTAGAAGAAGCTAGGGACAATCTTTCCTTTTTCCTAAGACAGACCTCAACCTTTAAAAATGAGCACAAAAAAAAAAAAAAAAAAAAAAAAAAAAAAAAAAAAAAAAGCTCTGGCCATAGATAGCTTTTGTGAAGAAAGAGAAGAACAAACTTCAAACTTCAAACCCTAAGGACACTGAAGGCAAAACATTTCCAGATAAAACCTTAAAAGCTGCTATAAATTGGTCTCCATCTCATAATCCTCTTTTGGAAGAATTTAAATGGGATCTTAAAAGAGTTAGAAGAAAAAAAAAAGAAAATGAGAACTCTGCAAAAGAAAACACAAAAATTATCTGAAGAAAATCCTCCTTAAAGAATATTTTTTTTCAAAATGGAAAAAAAATTCCTTGAAAGATATAATTTCTGAAATGGAAAAAAAAAGCCCGACAAACACAATAATTCATATAAAAGTTCAGTTGGCAAAATGCAAAAGGTTATAAAAAAGCTAACTGAAGAAAATAATTCACTAAATATAGAATTGAATAAACTGAAACAAATGACTCAAGGAAACATCAAGAATCAGTGGGAAAAAAAAGAACAACAACAACTAAAACATTTTAAAAAATAAAGAAAAACAACTGACCTGAAAAATAGATACAGGAGAGAGAATCTGAGAGTTATTGGACTCTTTGAAATCCACAATGAAAAAAAAAAAAGAGCCTAGACAACATATTTCAAGAAATCATCAAAGATAACTGGCCTGATGTTCTAGAACCAGATGGTAAAATAGACATTGGAAGAATTCAATGAAAACCTCTTCAAAGAGACACAAAAATGAAAACTCCAAAGAATATTGTAGCTAAATTTCAGAATTATAAGATCAAGTAGAAAATACTGCAAGTAGCCAAAAAAGAAACAATTCAAAGATTAAGAAACCACAATGAGGATTACCTAGGACCTAGCAGATCCCTCTTGAAAGGCTCAAAGGGCCTGTAATATGATATTCTGGAGGGCAAAGGAACTTGAACTGCAGCCAAGAAACAACTATCTAGAAAAATTAAGCATTATCTTTTGAGGGAAAAGATGGATATTCAATGAAATAGATGATGTTCATCTATTTTTTGATGAAAAGACCAGAGCTGAATAGATAATTTGAACTTTAAATACAAAACTCAAAAGAAGCATAAAAAGGTAAAAAGAAAACAAAAAAAAAATCTGTTTTTTAAAGGTTAAAATGTTAACATGCCTATAAGGGAAGGTAACATGTTCAGCTCTTTAGAACTATATATATTCAGAACTGTCATGATATATATATATATATATATATATATATATATATATATATATATATATATATATATATATATATATATATATATATGTAAAGAAACCATGGGTAAAAAAAGGGATTGTACTGAAAGAAAAGAGAAGGGGAGAGAAAAAGGGACAAATTACATTACATGAAGTGGCAAAAAAGTGTAATGGGCTGAGGCTTGAGTTGATGCACTGAGATACCAAGCATGTGAAGCTAAATAGTAATTGGACTACACTCTATTAATATACATGCTTGGATAAAGAATGGCCCCCGCCCACTCTCTGTGCAAGTCCTGATGTGTTGTATAGGAAATGAAGATTTTGGTGGGTGGAGGCTGAGGGAGACAGGAAGAGAGACTGGGAGGGATTGGCCTGGGTTCTATGCTCGTAGCTGCTGGTGGTGTGACTTCTGGTCTAGCTAGCTTCTTGACTCAGCTGCACATATTGCTATCGCCCATTCCCTTCCACCTGCGATCTTTCTTCACTGAGAATAAAAATTGACGATTCTCCCCTAACCTGAATTCCTGACTCCGGCTGATTTTAAAATACATGGTCTTTACAAAAAAGATCTATTAAAGTTAAGGAAAAGAAGGGAGGGTGATGAACTTTGTGTGTGAACTTTAATCTGACTAGATTTGGCTCAATAAGAGAACCATATTTAGTTCAAAATAAATTTGCTTCATTTTATAGAAAAGTAGGATGAGAAAGGGGAAGGGAAAGAAGGAGGTAAGAGAAGGTAGAATAGAAAAAGGGGAAAGTGAAAAGAAAGAGGGAGAGGGGCTATAAAAAGGAAGAACAGATTGAGAGAGATGGTAATCAGAAGCAAAACACTGGTGAGGAGGGAAAACAGAAAAGAGAAAAATATAACATGGGGAAAATAAGATGGCTGGAAATAAATACTGAGATAGTAATCTCATTTATCTATGAGTGTGAATGGATGAACTCTCCCATAAAATGGAAGCAGATAGAAGACTGGATAAAAACCCAGAATCTTACAATATGATGTTTACAAGAAACACATTTAAAACAGAGTAATACATAGGAATGATAAAAGGCTGGAGCAGAATCTATTATGCTTCAGTTGGAGTAAAAAAACAAAAAACCAACAAACAAAAAAAAACAAGGATAGTAATCCTCATCTAAGATAAATCAAAAGCAAAAATAGATCTAATTATAAGAATTAAGGAAGGAAACTAAATCTTGGTAAAGGGTACCATATATAATAAAGTATATATAAAGCATATAATAAAGTAATATCAATATTAAACATATTTGCATCAAGTGGTAGAACATCCAAGTTCACAGAGAAGTTGAAAGTTGTTAAAGAAATAGATATCAAAAGTATACTAGTTGTGAATCTCAACCTTACTCTATCAGAACTAAATAAATAAAACCACAAAATAAATAATAAAAAAATTAAAGATGTAAATAGAATTTTAGAAAAAAATCAAATTGCTGGTATTAAAAATGACAAGGGCAAACTTTCCACCATTCAAGAGAAAATTAGAATAATAATTAGGAGCTATTTTGCCCAACTATATGCCAATACGTCTGATGATAATCTAAGTGAAATGGATGAATACTTATAAAAATGCAGATTGCTCAAATTAACAGAGGAGTAATTAAATTATTTAAATAGCTCCATTAAAAAAAAGAAATTAAACAAAATATAAGTCAGTTCCCTAAGAAAAAATCTGCATGGCCAGGTAGATTTACATGTGAATTTTACCAAACATTTTGGTTTTTGCCAAATTTACAGAGTAATTAATTTCAATAGTATGCAATCTATTTCTAAAAATAGGGAAAGAATGAATCCTAACAAATTCTTTTTATGACACAGATATGGTTATGATATTTAAACAAAGAGAAAGAAAATTATAGACCAATTTTCTAGAAGCAAAATTTTTAGATAAAATATTATCAAAGAGATTAAAACAAGTAATCCCTAGGATAATATATCATAACCAATTAGGATGTATACCAGAAATGCAAGGATGGTTAAATATAAGGAAAACTATTAGCATAATTGATAATATCAATAACCAAACTAACAGAAATTATGATTATTTTAATAGATGCAGAAAAGCATTTGACAAAACCCAACACCCATTCCTATTAAAATATTAGAGAGAATAAGAATAAATTGGGCTTTAATTAAAATGATCAGTAGCATCTATTTAACATCTGCAAGCATCAAATATAATGGGGGAAAAAAAAAACTAGACCCATTCCCAGTAAGATCAGGGGTGAAAAAAATTGCTCACTATCACCATTGCTATTCAATATTGTATTAGAAATATTAGCTTTAGCAATAAGAAAAGAAAAAGAAATGAAAGGAATTAGAGCAGGTAATGAGGAAATCAAATTATCACTCCTTGCAAAAGATATTGTGGTATATACTTAAGGAATCCTAGAGTAAAAACTAGAAACAATTCACAATTTTAACAAAGTTTCAGGATACAAAATAAATCCACATAAATAATCTGCATTTCTATATGTCACCAACAAATACCAACAGCAAGAGATAGAAAGAGAAATTCCATTTAAAATCATTGTAGATAATATAAAATTTTTGGTGTTCCTGCTAAGAAAAAGTCAGGAAATATGTGAAGACTTTTTCAAAACACTTTCCACACAAATAAAGGCAGATCTAATCTATTGGAAGAATATTAACTGCTCATGAGTATGCCAAGCTAATATAATAAAAATGAAAATTGCACTTAAATTAATCTATTTATTCAGTGCCATACCAACCAAACTCCCAAGAAATTATTTTATACAGCTAGAAAAAAATAATAGCAAATTTCAGTTAGAATTCAAAAGGTCAAGAATTTCAGGGGAATTAATGAAAAAAATGCAAATGAAAGTGGCTTAACTATACCAGACCTAAAACTGTATTATAAAGCAAATAATCATCAGAATCTTTTGGTACTGTCTTAAGAAATAGAGTTATTGATCATTGGGATATATTAGTTTCATAAGACCCAATAGTCAATGATTATAGTAATCTAATGTTTCATAAATCCAAAGATATATGATATATATATATATATATATATATATATGTATATAATTGGAATATTATTGTTCTGTAAAAAATGATCAGCAGGATATTGTAGAAAAGCCTGGAAAGATTCAGATCAACAGATGCTGAATGAAATGAGTATAACCAGGAGAACATTGTACACAACAACAGCCAAATTATACAATGATTAATTCTGATGGACATGACTCTTTTCTACAATGAGGTGGTTCAGGCCAGTTCTTATGGTTTTATGAAGAGAACCATGTGCACCTAGAGAGAGGACTATGGGGACTGAGTATGGATCACTAAATAATGTTTTTACTTTTTTTGTTGTTTCTTTGCACCTTGTTTTCTTTCTCATTTCTTTTTCCCTTTTTGATCTCATTGTTTTTTAGTTTTTGGTTTTTGTGGGGTTTTTTGTGCAGCATGATAATTGTGGATTTGTATTACTTGTCACCTAGGAGAGGAGTGGGGATAAAGAGAGGGAGAAAAAAGAGGGGATTAAGTTTAATCCCTTTGTCAGATATCTGTATAACATTCAATGTCTACTTTACAGGGTTCTCATATGAATTATCTTTCCCAATTATATTGTAAGCTCCTCTATGGCAGGGATGATCCTTGAGGCTCTTTTGCTACTTGATACAATTTATAATACAAATAAATAAATGGTGTCTTCCTTTGTTCCTCCCTATCTTCTTTTTTTTTTTCTTTCCTCTTTCTTTCCTTCCCTTTTTATTTCCCTTGCTACTTCTTCCTCCCTCCCTCTTCTTTACTCTTTCCCTCCCTCCCTTCCTCCTTTCTTCCCTCCCTACCTCTCTCTTTCCCTCCCTCTTTCCTTGCTCCTTCCTTCCTTCTTCCTCCTTCCTTCCTTCTTCCTCCTTCCTTCCTTCCTTCCTTCCTCCCTCCCTTCCTTCCTTCCTCCGTCCCTCTCTCCTTCCCTCCTTCCTTCTCTCCCTCCTTCTCTCCCTCCTTCTCTCCCTTCCTCCTTCCATTCCTTCTCTCCTTCCTTCCCTCCCTCCTTCTCTCCCTCCTTCTCTCCCTCCCTCTCTCCCTTCCTTCCCTCCTTTTCTCTCTCCCTTCCTTCTTTTCTTCCTTCCTTCCTTGCTTCCTCCCTCCCTCCCTCTCTCCCTCTTTTTCTCCTTTCTTTCTTCCTTCCCTTCCTCCCTTCCTCCCTCTCTCCCTTTTCCCTCCCTTCCTTCTTTTCTTCCTTTCCTCCCTCCCTCCCTCTCTTCCTTCCCTCCTTCCCTCCCTCCCTCGCTTCCTTCCTTCCTCCATTTCTTCTTTCCCCAAATTACAGTATACACACAAAAAAAAAATCTGAAAAAAACATCATTATGTTTTTGGTACAAGAAGTCTCCTAAGATGTACCACTATCGTTATTTATTCCAACTTTGGTGTATTTTTAGCACGAGTCATTCATCATTATCATCAATTAGCTCCAGTTAAGTGTCTTTAGTGACCAGATTTTTCAAACATTTGTTGGAGCTTCTATCTAAAACTTTGAATGCAAATGTAGTATGTTACATGCTAACCTCAGAAGTATATGAAATCCAATTTTATTAAGACATTATCTTCTCGCAAGAGACAAAACTTTGGCTTTAGCAACCACTCCGATTTTTATTAAGTGACTATAAAAAATAAAGACTTTATATTGTCACAGTAACATTTTGAGTGATTTAAAGAAGCTGAAGTGTTAAGATCCGACTTGAGTTTGCTATCCTAATATTTTTAAAAAAGAGAGGTAACCTTCTCATATATCATAACCATATCTTTGATAAATATCCAAAGAAAAGTATAATATAGTTTTGTAAGATCCAATGCCATGACATGCAATTTCCATTAGAAGACAGAAGAGCATATTTTTTTTTTGCCCTTTATTCAGGTACAACCAATTTATTTCTTGTCATGTTACTACTAAATTGGGTTTCTTATCTAGAATTGCTTATCTTTTATTTAATGTAGCGTAACATTTACAATTCTGTGCTTATTTCCATGAAAATATTTTGATTGGAGAAAAATATCCATTCAGGATAAGAAATAAATAATGTTTTTTAATAAAAGAAAATGAGTAAAACATTTTAAAGGAAATAATCATTTAGCAATTTTAAAGTTAAATTTAATATTGATACAAATGATATGTAAATGTTTAATTGTTTTAACTATTTGAAATCTAATTATATGTAATTTTCATTTAGTTATCCATTCAACTTTAATGCATATTTAAAGGTTAATGCCATATGTGCAAAGAACAGTTTGTCTACATGTTAAACAGCTCAAGCAAACATGAGTAAGACACAATTCCATACGCTAAACAAATTCACCTGGATAGAATTAACTATGGTATTTATTTAAATGGTTTGGAAAATTTTCTTGAGGAAAATGACATTGTGCTGAGACTTCAGAGATGTTTAGTATTCAAGTACATAAAGATGAAAAAATTTTTGTCCTTCTGTGAAAGGTTAAGTGCAACAAGTTAAATTCATTGATGAGTCTTTTACAATGGCTGCTATGTAAGTGTTGTAGAAGATTAGGTTGATTAAGTAGATTTTTAGCCTTCCATTAAGAAACTAAAACTTTTGCTCAGGAACCTAGGCATGTTTGCTGTTCCAATGATCTGTGATTCCTGCCAAATAATTTTTTTGTAATTTTTTTTAGCATTTTTAAATTTTTTTTTTCCCCTATCACATTCTGTAACCATTTATTAATTAGAAATCATTTCATGGTACAGTGGATAAAAAGACTACTTTTGGTCAAAAAAAAACTTGATTTCAAATGTTAACATAGATAACATAGGCAAGTAATTAATGTCTATCTTCAGTTTATTTCAATACCCTTCATTTAAAGCTTTTCAGAACTTTTAAAAAATCACACAACAATACAAAGATTTACTTGAGAGTTGTCATATACTTTGCTTACTAAAACATGATACTTATACTTCAGTTCCATCCACCAATTATGAAAATAATTTTGTTGAAAATGAATTCATAAAATTCCATATTCACTTATGTTAATCGGTTGTGCAGATTACTCAGGTATTACATTTTTATATTTTTGACAAAGGGATTGAAAACCCATTAAAATACTTATTTGGAAAAAAAACAGTTTATTTTTTTTTCATTTTTAAAAAATAAGTAGTACAGAAATTTCACTGATGACATGAATATCTGCAGTGACATTTTAATTGTTAACTTGTTCTTCATGATTATTTCATACTATTAGTAGCCAATATCTTAAAGTTCAATATATATTTAAGTAAATGTTCAAAGACTTTTTGATATGAGCTGTGGGTACTTTGTATAAAATACAAAATCATATAATTGGTAAATGTAGGGTATTCCTTTACTTTGGAATAAATATATTATGACTTTTAAAAAAAAGTGGGATCAAGTTCATATTTGATAGTAAACTAATAAAATACTATTAATTTATGTGCCATTTTCAAACATTTGTGTGAATAATTATACATTATTTTTGGCCTTGATTTTCAGTTATCCACAAAAAAATGAGTTTTAGTACCTCCATTGTAACTTGCAAAGTTCCTTAACAGTATGTATCATTTCTCTTTTTTGTTTAATTTAAATTGTATTTTCATTGTGTTGAATTTGTTGTGTCTATATTGTAGAGGAAAATGATTTTTTCACATTTTTTTTCTTCAAAAATTTTTTTTTTCATCTCTGATTTTTTTTTAAATTATCAAAGATCTATAATATTGGTAGGGCCCACAAAGAAGTTTGGTGAATAGATTTCAATTTGTGATAAGTAAAACAATTACATCTTAATTTTGTTGATCCCTAAATTGATATTTCCTTTATTTAAAATAAAATAATTATAAAATATTATTACAAAAAGTTTAAGAACTGCCCTATAATAAAATATTCTTTGATGGCCAGTTTTTCCTTTTTATTTCATAGTTTTGCCTCCTTTTTCAATGTTAGTTTTTTTTTTATTTTGCTTTAAATTTCTGATTAAGATAATCAAAATTTTTATTTACTTTTCCCTATGTTCCTGTTTAATTGCTTTTATTTGAGCATTGTGCAGTTTATTTTTTGCATGACAGCTTATTACTTTTGTGATCTCTGAAGATTTGTCTCAATAGTTCTCTCAAATTATTTTAAATTTTCTCAATGTGATACCTTGTTAGAATGATTTCTTAATATCTCCATCTTTCTTCTTATGGATCCACTCATGACAAAAGCCATCAACAAAATGACTTGTATTATTGGATCCAATATAGAATCCAAAGTGTTTCAACACATTCTAACAAGTATTATAAGAAATTCATGATGGTTAAAATAAACAATAACTTTTGTAAATTACTTTGCCTTATCAGAATTGCTCTCTTATTTGGATTGTTGCCACCATACTCAAAAAGGATGCTTTTGGAATTCTGGTTCTCTATCCAAGTCATTTGATTCTGGCTATTTTGTTATCCATCTCATTATTAAATATAACTTTAGGAATTTTCAGTAAATTAAGAATCATGACCTGAGAGTTTTCATATTATTCCTCTTTTAATTTTCAGTAATTTCTCAATTCCAACTCTTATTTTATCTGTTTTAAATTTAAAGATGAGATTTTGTTTTGTTTTGATTTTGTTTTTCTTGTTTTTTTGTTTGTTTGTTTGTTTTTTTAATAATTTATGAACGCTGATTGGGAGAAAAAAAGTTCTGTGAACTGTTTGAGCCCATTTGTGGTTTCATTGGATAACAGACTGTAGTGGTTTATTATTTCCTACTCCAACTCTTTTTTTTTTTTTTAAATAAATGAGGAAACTAAGGTAAAGAAAATTGAGTGATTTCCCCAGGGTTACATAGGTAGTAAGTATCTGAGCCAAGACTTGAATTTAGGAAGATTAATCTTTTTAACTTTAGGTCATCACTATATGCACACTATCAGCTAACTGCTATTAGGTTTAATACTAAAAAAAATTACACTTTAGTCATTATTGTTTTGAGCTGTTGATGTTGCTACTGAACTTATATTCTTATATAATTCTTATAATTCAATATCATTACCAGTAGAATACTACTGACATCTTTCTAAACTACATAAGAAGCAAGGAGATAGGGTGGAGCTAGGGTAGTACAGCAGAAAGAGTACTGACTCCTGAATCAGAAGAATTGCATTCAAATTTCACCTCCATGGAATTGTGCATATTATTTAACCTTTTGAGGTTGCTATTTTATCCTCTGGTTCTGTGATATTAGGGAAGTTTTCCTTGATCATTTCTTGATAGGTAATGTCCAGATACTCTTTTTGATCATGACTTTCAAATAGTCCAGTGATTCTTAAATTATCTCTTCTGGATCTATTTTTCCAGGTCAGTTGTTTTTTCCAAAAAAAAGTTATTTTACATTTTTTTCTGTTTTTTTTACTCTTTTTCTCTTTATTTGACTGATTCTTGATGTCTCCTAGAATCATTAACTTCCATTTGCCCAATTTTCATTTTTAAGGAATTATTTTCTTCAGTTAGTACCTTCTTTTCCATTTGGTCAATTTTACTTTTAAATAATTTGTTTTCTTCAATGGGTTTTTTAAACTTAACCAATTTCATTTTTCAAAAGGCTTTTTGTTCAATTTTTTGTATTTCCTTTTCCAAACTGTTGACTCTTTCTTCCCCATCATTCTCCTCTGCAACTTTCTTTTCATTTCCACTTTTTTTCTACCTCTATTATTTGACTTTTAGAGTTCTTTTTGAGTTCTTCAAAGGGAATTTTTTGTGTTTTAGATAAATTTATGTTCCCCTCAAATTCACATTGAGGCTTCACATATATGCATTTTGACAGTGTTTTCCTATTCTGAATATTGTTTTGCTCTTCCCTGTTGCCATAATAGCTTTCTATGGAAGGTCTTTTTTTTTTTTTTTTTTTTTTTTTACTCATTTTTTTATTTTGTTTTAAAATTTTAAAGTTGATCTTTACTCCTGGGATATAGGGGTCACTGTTCCAAGCTTTTATGCTGAAAGGTCAGAACCTAGTCACTGGCTTTCCATACTTGTGACTTGCCCACTATGTCGGGGACGACCCTTCTTAGTTTTACCTGCTGTGTTAGGGTTCCAGGGTTTCCAATTTTCCCTTTGTACTGAAAAGGGATACCTCACAGCTGGCTTGTTTTATGGCTGGCATGCTGAACCGAGCTGACTGAGAGGACCTGTCTTCTGATGTGTGTTGTGGCTATGACTATCCTTTCTACCTCCCCCAATTGCTACGATACCATCAGTAGTGAGCTGCTCTCTTCATTTTTTACTTAAGTGAGACTGATATTTCCTAAAAACCTTCTAAGTTATATTAAATTGGAAAATAGTTCACAATTTCTTTTTGTGGGTTCTGTAGTTTCAGAATTCATTTAGAAGTTTGATTTAACTTTTTTCTTCCCCAAAGAAAACTAAGGAGATTTCAGTCAATATCTTGGCTTCTCTGTTCCAGCTTCCTCTGACTCTCTCTCTTTTTTTTTGTTTGCTAAATGCCCTGCAAAAATAAAAGACTATATTCAATATATTTGCTTTCATCTAACTTTCATCTAACTCTCACCTAATTTTCATCTAAACTTTCTGAAGTCTAGTTTCTGACCATATCATTTTAATAAAAAAATGTTCTCCCCAAAGGATCAGCAATATCTTAATTGCCAAACCTAATTGTCTTTTCTTAGTATTTTTTTTTTTTTGCTTCCCTACATTCCCCTACAAAAGGGACACTATTAACAATTTCCTGCTGGATGATTTTCTCAAATATGATTTTCATGACAAAATTTTCTCTTATTACAATTCCTATATATGTGACTAAATTTCCTTTGCTCCATCTTAATCCTTGCAACACACAGTAACAGAACATGCCTCCTAAAGGTCTGTCCAATGTACTCTTTTTTTTCTCTATATTATCTCATTTGGTCATCTCATCAATTCTGTTATCAAGTCAATGATTATATTCTCAAATCTCTAAGCAATCCATATCTTATTTGCTTGCCTTTACTTACTGAAGTCAGACTCAAATAGAATATTTAAATGAGAAAATTTGTAAAAAGTAGCCTCTTGGGAAAACAATATTTGTGGGAAACATATAAAAACAACAACTACAACCACCCCAACAAAAACAAAACAACAGCTCTGAATGTATCTAAGAGAAAGATAATAACCCTGAAAATATTTGAAAGTATGATTAAGAAGAAAATTAAAATCAAGGTAAAATATCCAGGCTTCTGTATCTTCAAAAGCTATTTGCTTTTGAATGTTATAAGAACTTTGGGAATGATAGCTTGGGAAATTCAGCATTATATGACCATATAACATTTTTATTGCCTTTTTTGTGGTATGGATAGAAGATATATGAATTCTGCTTTCTACATGATAAGGTAGAAATGAATTAATTCACATAAAGAATCTTTGCTTGTAGGAAAGAGACAGCCAGATGATGAGGGAAAAGATAGACTAAGTAAATAGAGAAGCTAACTATGGAGCCAGAAGTAGAATTGTGAATTTATGCTGAATCTTGAAAGGAGCCAAGCTCAGCTGAGTCCATCTGAGTGGAGTAACACAAATGGGGACATCTGCTGAGAATTATATTGGAGGAAAATCATTGCGATTGGGAGCTAATTGGAAGAAAGTAGATTTCTTTGCTATTTGGCAAAGTCGAATGTAGAAATCAAAGTCTTTTCTGTTTTGTTGCTTGTTTCCACCTGCAACTTGAAGAGTGGAAGTTTCTCAAATATAAGTGTATCTTTTTTTTTTTCCTGCCTTCTATGACAAGAGCCAAACTCTTTCAGATCATAGAATATTCCTGCAGATCTCAAGTCTAAGGGAATTTCTTTATTGAAAAATTTGAGCACTGTCTCTAACCAAAGAAAGGGGAAGATATCTGGAAATCTCTGCATATTCTCTCCTTATATTTCCTGCTTCGACTAAAAAGGTTTGACACAGAATATTCCAGAAGTCCAAGACAAAATAGTCAGTAAGAATAACTCCATCCAGTAGCAGAATGAAATAACTAGAAAAGGAGAGGCTTTATCTATTATGTATTATATTTAAAGCACACTATGTCCTTCAGTGGTCTTTCCATCCAAACCAAGAGATTCATATTTTGAAATACTCCTGACTTCAATTTAGGGCAATTCTCTGTGACCAATAGATATTTAACAAATATCTATTGAATAAATTGTAAAATAAAATTTCCCCTGTTCTGCTAAAAAGTTCATAGAAATGCTTATGAAAAACTATGCATCCTCTGTGATGTGCAGTATGTACTTTTTAAGGAGATCAATATTTCAACCCTATTACAGAGATTTGAATATCCCTCAGCATGAACCTCTATACTGATTTGCCTCTCTGATAAATTTCTGCAAATATGTTTCCATTATCCCCCATTGTCTATGTGTACATTGGTGAGAAAGTATAACCTACATTTACATGTGAATTGTTATATTATGAATATATTTGCTTTTGCTTTATGCTTAATAAATATTCAGTGGCTATGTAAATGGTGTTATCATCTTGGCTGACTAGTAGGGGTGGGAAGAAAATCTGTTACATTTTTTCAACCTGAATATCTCTTGAAAACTCCAATTGTGCAGCTGAAACTGTCTATTAGACAGTTAAACAGTTATTCTCATAGGCTTCTCAGATTCCACAGGTGCTATTAAAATATAAATATAACATTTTTAAAATGCATAAACTTTGAAAATCATTTAACCATTTTTAAATATAAGATTGTGTATCTAGGAATAAAGACACAGGGAGCTCTGCTTACATGGGAGTGAATCAGTAGTGTTCATGGATAATGACACCTCAAATTCTAGGCAAAGCTTAAAATTGAATTGCCCTTGTGCTATTAAGGATTCTGTTCCTTCTATTATAATGGTAGTAGAAATCCTACTGATAGAGAAAAGGATAAATAAGAAAACTTCACTGTTTCTGAAACTAATACTATAGCAACAGCAAAAATAAAACAAACATTCACGTGTCATATTAACTATTTCAAGAGCAAATAAACCTGTCCTCGCCCCTTTTTCTGCAGTTCTTAAGCATATATTCATTGAGCTGAACTTAATTTGTTTTGGGTACATCATTTTTATCCTTGCCTCATTTCTTCAACTCTTACAATTAAGCCTGAATGTTACACATGACACTTCGACACCTTCGAGGATTTGTGTTCTCTTTTAAACTGATAATCTCTCTAAAATTGCTTTGTTTATGAGAACACAGCATATGCTTTGTTTTCTCCTGGGGAAATATATAAATCAGCTAAAGTAGGCCAGAAAAATTCCATGTGAGCTTCAGACACATATGGGAGTCATGCTGTGAATGAATATGGCCCACTGTAATTATTGCTCTTCTTGCAGTATTATTTCTTAAAAAGCTAAGGAAGATATTTTTTCTTTGCTTTTAAATTTCATCATATAAAATGGTGAAACTTTATTTGAAAACTTCAGTAAAAAGAAAAAAAGGGGTAATCAAATGTTGAAAATCACTTATATTTTACAATGTTGCATGATGTTGGACATGGTGTCAGAAAGACAATGTTGACATTCATCCCACTTTTAATGCATTTCAGAAACTGCATGACCAAGGACAAATCACCTCACTTTTCTGATTCTTAATTTCCTTATCTGTGAAATAAGAATATAAACATACACATGTGTGTCTCTGTGTGTGATATCTATAAAATCTCATAAGTTTGTCATTATGTTTCAGTAAGATAATATACATAAAAGTATTTTGGAGATTTAAATCGTTATATAAAATTTAGTTGCTTTGTAATGTAACTTGCTCTTGGGGATAGAAAGCATTAGTGAATTTCCTGACGATGATATTTTATGCAAATTACTAAAGTGATCATGTAATAATGAAAAAAAATAGAATAGTTCTAGTTTAAACAATTGTATAGAAAAGTGTTCTTGGTCTTTTGATGATAACAAATGTATTCTGACAAAATCATCATATGCAAACAAATGCACAGGAACACAAAAGTAAAAGCATCTTATGCATATTTATAACTCATCAATCTTCCATTCTAAAGGATACTAATATACAACAGGTTAATAAAAATGAGAAATTTATTTGGGAGGATAAAAAAGTGAAAAATCCACCATGGAATCAATTTCAATCAAGTAGTGCCAGTTTTAATAATAGAAGTTGATAGTCATGCTAAATTTAAAAGATATTTACGAAATTTAATAATATAAAAATGTTACAGCATAATTTATATTAAAGTGAAAGGTTTTAAATTACATGCATACATTTTGATAGATTTAACTATCTTTTCTATTACATCATGGAATCTGAACATAGAGGAGTCCATATAAAATCACTATAGATAACCTAGAATCTGTACTTTTTGAAGATATTTATTGTAGGGAAAGAAGTTTTTAACATTGTAGCAAGAGAAGTAAAAAATGAATTTTAACTGCAATATAAATATTTGAGTTGGGCTGCATATTCTTTATTGAAATCTATCTTTTGAGAAATATGTAACAGATGTTATTTAGCTAAGTATCTAAAAACAGAAATTTAATCCATTACTATATTATAGATACTTTAGTGGCTGTTATTCACTTTGCAAGATATATACTTCCTCAGTTACAATTATTTTTTAAAAATCTTAAGTTTGGGGGTTTTATTAGTTTCTATATCTACCTGTTGTTATCTATTAGTAATAATACATCATAATAATTGTTTGAGAACCCCAGAACAAAACTAAACTATCTCAGCAAGATGTAACATGATATGAAAACCAGTCTAGTTAATTTTTCTTTAAAAATGGTTAAAAACAATACTTTTTAATTGATGTCATATAATAATTCCAATGGTCCCCTATAGAATATAGACCTATAGAATAAGGACAAAAAGTTTGAAACTTATTTAATTGATTTGAGCTCATATTATTCTCCTTAGCATCCACTTTAGAAAATGAAATAGATGATTGTCAGACAGTACCCATTCTTTACATTGAAAATCTTCATAAAAGGTAAATGACTATGATATATTATTTTAGGCAAAATTTTTCCATTGTTATTTCTAAGTGATATTAGGACAAGAATTCAATAGTTCATTAATAATAGTAGCTACAGTGTCAACAATATATTTATGTTCTTTTAAGGTATTGTGCAAAGTTGTAGTAAAGCCAATAACTCTAAAAGGAAAGAGAAACAAAATAAAAGATCTATATCAATGTCTTGTTCCTGAATCTATTTGTGATTAGGGACAGCCATATAATACAGTAGATACAGCGTTAAGTAAGGAAAACCTGAGTACAAATTCAGATTAGCACCCTTGTTAACTATTTGAGCCCAGAGTATTCAATTCATGTTTGTTTGTATCACCTACCTTTCAAAATTGTCATAGAGATTAAACAAGATATTTATAAAGTATTTACCATATTAACAGACATGCTGCAGGATACTTTATAATAGTTATTTTATTATTATTATTATTACTAAGTATGGCAATATTAGTTATTAATAGCCCTAATAATTGGAATTCAGTCAATAAATTTATCAAAAAGTACCTATACACTTCTTAAATACCTATGAAAATATGGCGTTCTCAAGCCAATATATTTCATATTCAGTCACTTTTGCCTCAATATTATTTTCTTTATTTAGAACCAAAAATCTGCATCAAAATTGAAAATACTCTTGGGGATGCTAAATAGATATTTCATCTTTACCTTAGTCCTCTCAATTAAGAAATTCAGAACATGAATAATAGATGGTTCAAAAAATAAATCTTCAAAACAATAAACAATTATGTTAAAAAGAATGAGAACAATAAATACCAAGAACATTTATAGGGTGTGACTGAAGTAGTTCTCAGAGGAAATTTTTTCTCTCTTAAATTTATATTAACAAAATAGAAAAGAAGAAAGCTAACAATGAAAAAAGTTCATAGTAAAAGAGAGGAGATATCATTATTAACAACTACTAAATTATAATATATACCAGAATAAAAAATATTTTAAAGGAAATGGGTAAATGCCTAAAAAGTTAGCATTCCCAATATGGAAATATACAAGGTCATGATAGGGAAAATTGCTTTCAATTTGAAACATATGATGATAAGACAAAGTGAGTAACCATGAGGAGAGATTTCTGAATTGGGAGATCAAAAATCAAATTATTTATAATAGAGGTAACACCAGTTTTACTATCAGGGCCTTAATCTAATGGAATGAATTAAAAGACCAAAACAGACACTAAGCTTTAAGTTATGATATGGAAATAAATCAATAGATGTTGTAATGGGAACAATACTGGATTGATTTCTGAAGAATTGGGATTTCATCTCTCACTTCATCTCCTAAGTTCTTTATTTTTTTATACATAAAATGATAGATTGGACCAAAATTATGAGCTCAGTACAGTTTTCTCAATTTGTCAAGTTTTCTTTTCCTTAGGTATGTAAATGTTTATGTCCTCTAGAATGCGGCCCAATCAGGCTTGCTCAAATGTCCTATTATTTGAACATTTACTTCTAATATCTTCATTGCATTCAATGACAATCATTATATCTAAGCAAGTTCAAAGTCAAGTTTGTAGAGCAATGTATTCACCTAATTTTGTAGTCATCAGGAAATTGGGAATGTTGCTAATCTCCATAGTGATTAAGCTATTGATTCATTTCCCTTAAATAGGTGGCAAATTCTACACACCTATCAGATTGGCTAATATGACAGGAAAAAATAATGATGTATGTTGGAGGGGATGCGGGAAAACTGGGACACTGATAAATTGTTGGTGGAGCTGTGAACAAATACAACCATTCTGGAGAGCAATCTGGAATTATGCCCCAAAAGTTATCAAACTGTGCATACCCTTTGATCCAGCAGTGTTACTACTGGGCTTATACCCCAAAGAGATACTAAAGAAGGGAAAGGGACCTGTATTTGCCAAAATGTTTGTGGCAGCCCTGTTTGTAGTGACTAGAAACTGGAAAATGAATGGATGCCCATCAATTGGAGAATGGTTGAGTAAATTGTGGTATATGAATGTTATGGAATATTATTGTTCTGTAAGAAATGACCAGCAGGATGATTTCAGAAAGGCTTGAAGAGACTTACATGAACTGATGCTAAGTGAAATGAGCAGAACCAGGAGATCATTATATACTTCAGCAATGATACTGTATGAAGATGTATTCTGATGGAAGTGGATATCTTCAACAAAGAGAAGATCTAACTCAGTTTCAATTGATCAATGATGGACAGAGGCAGCTACACCCCAAAAAAAAGAACACTGGGAAATGAATGTAAACTGATTGCATTTTTGTTTTTCTTCCCAGGTTATTTTTACCTTCTGAATCCAATTCTCCCTGACAACAAGAGAACTGTTTGGTTCTGCACACATATGTTGTATCTAGGATATATTGTGACATATTTAACATGTATAGGACTGCTTGCCATCTGGGGGAGGGGGTGGAGGAAAGGAGGGGAAAAGTTGGAACAGAGGTGAGTGCAAAATAATGTTGTAAAAAATTACCCAGGCATGGGTTCTGTCAATAAAATGTTATAATTATAAAAACAAACAAACAAACAAAATAGATGGCAGATTGGTGTTGGATAATGAAACATTAAAACATATTTTCTTTTCGGTCTGTGGCCAAAAGTATCACATCCAGAAAAATTATCCATAATTTTGAATGGGAAAAAATGGACATTCAAGGAACTTGAAGATTTTAAAGACTTTCTATCAACCAAATATGAACTTAATAGAAAATTTAACA
Source organism: Sarcophilus harrisii (assembly GCF_902635505.1). Classification (NCBI taxonomy): domain Eukaryota; kingdom Metazoa; phylum Chordata; class Mammalia; order Dasyuromorphia; family Dasyuridae; genus Sarcophilus; species Sarcophilus harrisii. Next base: position 130,956,753 of record NC_045428.1, read on the forward strand.
TATAAGAGCCAATATGAAAGATCAGTTTTAAGGAACTTAATGTGGACAAACTTTTTAAACATGGACAAATTGTTTTTATATATGTATAAGATTCACATCAACAATATAGAAGCTCAAAAGAAAGATTGGCAGAGTTAAGGTAAAAATAGTAATAATTTATACAACTGAGGTGGAGAAGAAGAAAAGATCCAGAAGCATTAGAATGGGGAGGAGGGCTTTTAGTTCTGAAAACCTATTTACATTAGGAATGGGTTCAATAGGCAGCATTATACATATAACCTGAAGGGTATAGTGCCGTCCAAAATTTTTAAACAAATAAGGGAGGATGGGCATATGAGGAAGTTAAGGGTGAGGGAAGAAGACAAGGAAGAAATCTTTGGGTGCAGGTAGGTTAAATAATATGAGTTTATTTAACTCCTATGGAGTTATGGAGTAAACTTTAATTAAAGTCAGCAGGGATAGGAAAACCATATGTATGTATTTAGGTTGTGGGGATGTGAGTGTGTATATTTATGTATCTATCTACATATGTATAATAAATATATCTTTTCTCAACTGTAGCTTGCTTAGGAGGGGGGTGAAAGGGGGGAAAATAATAAATAAGGTATGCAGCAGAAAACCAAAGAGTAATTTATAAGAAATAAAAACATGGATATTCATGAATATAATTTCATATATATATACTTTCTTGATATGGTAATTTGTTTATATATGTCCTAGTGGTTACATGACAATGTTCTCTTTTGTTTTACTTCATTTTGCTTTGTATTTCTTTTCTGTTTTCTTTTTTTTCTTACTATTTTTTAAAAATTAAAAATAAATTTACAAAAAAAAACAAAAAAGAAAAACATTTTTTGCTGGATGACAACTCTTTACTCAGGAATATATTTTTAGTATATTCACACATGCATACATATATAAATATTTGCCATGTTTCAAAATAGTGACTACCTCCTGTCTTTTAATATAATAATGATGATTGTTAAATTACTCACAAATGAATTCCATATTTTAATGTTTCAAGAATTATCATCCTATACATACTATTAAATGATTTTTGTGTTTGAATCAGACATGGATGTCTGCATGTTAGTTATGTGTGTATTTGTGGCATTGTGCATATAATTGTGGTATATCTTTAAGAAATGAGATGACATAGTTTTGGGTTTTGAGTGATTATACTGCTACTTGGATACCATAAACAAATATGCTGCACTGGGACCAAAGGGCATGTGTAACTATGTAAATAAATAAAAACCTTTTTATCTGAAGTTTATGGGACCTTTTGGGTAGCAAGGAAAATATGATAAAAGAATATCTTTGTATTAGTGATAATGAAATAAAGTTCAGGCATTGGGAAAATTCAGTTTGTTTATTCCTTCATTTCTGATACTTTGATTCCTGTATTATTTTGCCAAAAGGGCTAGTAAATTTGGTCACGCTATAAATCCAGCTGAGTAGATTATCAAACTTAAATGGATCATTAAATGTTTACGTTGCATAAATCACATCTGTTCATTATTGCACTAGGTACTTAACAAGGTTTAAATAGGCTGCATGAAACAAGTTATCTCCTCCATCCCCCCCCCCCCCCCCCAACCCTTCTATCCCCCCAAAAAGACATAGCTTGGGATGTTTTAAAAAATGACGTTTTTACAAAATGGCAAAATATGATAGTATAATCACTCACTTTGCAGCAACAGCTAATAGTCCAAGTGATATTTAATGAACTAAGCAGAATTATATTCCTTCATCTTTGCTTATCAAAATCCTTCCCATTGCTTATAGACCTAGCATATAGAGAGCCTTAAACAAGACTTTCAAATAGTTCTGTTTTGTCTTGATAATTTAAGAAATTAGAAAGGGTTTGTAGGAGGAAGAAAAGGAAGCTTAGAGAAAATTATCTCACATAATCAGGATATGTGAGTAGACATCTAAATAAACAACAAAAAAAGATACAGATAAGGAAAGCAGCTGATATGATTCATTCTCATCTGAACTGGTTAAAAGAGTCAAGAACAGACATATATGTTATTCAACAGGGAAACATGAGAGAAGATGGATAACTTAAAAGAAAAATTAGTCCTAAGCAGAATAAATTCTTATTTTATAAATTTTCTGAGATGGCTTAAAAATAGAATATGATGGGGTGCCCCTACATTGTAAATAGAAACATTTTATTTTATATAAATGTGATGGAATTCTATTGGAATGTAAGGAACAATGAAAGAGAATGTAAGGAACGATGAAAGAGATGTTGAGAAACATATAAGACTCATATGATCTGTTACAGAGTGAATTGAATAGTATTAAGAAATTTGAAATATAATTGATCAATAGAATTAGGAAATCTAATTCAGTATAATAAAGTACAGTAACCAACCACAATTTCAGAGGACTAAATACATGTGTACATGTGTATACATTATACATATACAATACATACAAATATTTATATATGTGTATCTATCCTGTACAGTTTTATAGTTTAGCTCAATGTTCCAATATATCTTGAAACCTTCTTTAATTCTCATTTCCAAAGCCATTTCTCCCTCAACCTTCTGAAATTTTGCAACATTATGTTGAATATCTCTCACACTGCAATTTATAAACTCATACAAGTATATTGTAGGTATAAAGTTCTTTTTTCTTGCCACCTCAAATCTGTGTGCAATATGGCAACTACTCCTGCAGGTACTACAATGCCAGCTAGTGAAGATCCAGAAAGTTTTTGCTAACATCCTTGGAACTTTCAAATAATTTAACATCAGAGACTGATGTGAAAAGAGGGTATCTTTGAAATTACCCTGATAGAAGCAGAAGACATTCAGGAAGGTACCAAGGTGTTTCATGTGTTTTTGCTCAAAGTGATTCATTATTCAAATACCAATTTCAATTACAATAGGCTTTGAATTCTTTGCTAAAATTAAAATATAATACACAAACATATGTGTGTATAACATTAGATTTCACTATATATGTATTCATTTATTATTGATGTGATCTAATATGAAATAGAAAAAAAAATCATTCAAATGATTTTTAAAATATATTAAGCACAATGCCAGGTACATAGTAGTTCTTTGATAAATGTTTATTGATTGAGAGTAGACACAACAAATAGTTATTTTTGGCTATTTATTGACTGATATAATACACACATATGTATGGGAGGAGTGTGTGTATGAGTGTGTGTGTGTGTGTGTGTGTACATTTCTGTGTATGATACTAGATTAAAATTTTCAAAGTAACTCCATGATTGTTGAAGTACACACATATGTGAATGTGGATGCATGTATGCACATATACATATATGCATGTGGAAATAACCGATATTTACTGTGTGCATGTGTGTGTGTAGGCAACATAGCATATGCATATGCAAACATTGCATGTGCATATGTATATATACTTTTCCCCAATGATATATCAGAGATATTATAAAGTCTTGAAAGTATTTGTGGATGCAGACAAGATCAATTTCTTACTTTTGAGTATATCATATTTCTGTGTATATTATACTTCTTCCTCAAAATATGTGCATGTGTTTATGTGTATATTTGTGTGAATATATATATATATATATATGTGTGTGTATGTGTATATATATATATATATATAGATATATATATATATATATACACACACACACCTATGTCTCTATATAAAGAGAAAAAGGGGGGAGGAAGTATCATACAAGTTTCAGTCCATTTCAAATATCAAAGGTATTAACAATCTTGATTGTTCATGCTCCATTTGAGTTTCTCTTAGTAGATTTCTTAGGAATTATTTATTGAACCAGAGATATGATAGGAATTAATGTAGGAGAGAGGACAATGTTTTATTTGAAAATTCACCTTTAGTAATTGTAAATGATCAGTGAGTTTATTAAAGTTCTTAGGTATTTCAAAGTTCTTCCTTCAGTGTTCCTCTTCTTGAATTTATGGTGATAAAATGACTAAAATATCTTTGCTATTGCCCCTCAGAGATTCCATTATTTGCTTTATATAGCAACATAGTCATTGATGAGAAAAAAAATTCTCCACATTTAAAAATATATTTATACTTTTTGTTTGTTCATTTGTTTTTGTTTTTGTTTTGTTTTGTTTTGGTGTGTGTGATAACAAAGAATTGGAAACAAAGTAGATGCCCATCAGTTAGGGGAATAGCCAAACAAATCATGGCACATTAATATAATGAAATATTGCTAAGTTATAAAAATGTCAAATATGATAAATATATAGAAGTATATTCAGATATTAATTGATGAAGCATTAAGTAGGTAGAGCCAAAAAATAGATGAATTAAATATTACAATATAAGTGGACAACTCAACTTTGCATATGCACACACATAATCAAAAATGAGGGATTCAGTATTATCAAGTAAAGCAGAATTCAAATGAAGAGATATGAGAAATCCCCACATTATTCCTTTGTAAAGAGGGGATATCCACAAATTTTGTCCATTGCTCATATTTTCATTTTTTCCCTGTATATTCTTCAATTATGCTGATTTTTAATTTTTGCCTTATGTTCTTTAAGTGAAAAGATTTGTAAGAAATTATGTGATGTAAAGAAAATAGACAATAAGAAGAGGTTATTAAAAGAGATTACTCTGTCTACAAAATTGATGGCTAAATGGTAATGTTATAATTTCTTTTGTAACTAGCTATAAAAGACATTTTCTATCCTTTTATTTTATGAGTTATTACAGAATAGGCAGTAGATTTTGTGACTAATGATCATGAGATTAAAGTATATTTCTTTATTTGAATACTTTTATATTTTAACAATGTTGAATATCCTTTGTTGATAATACCCATCTTCACCTTATTAGTCTTCATGAATTGCTATGACAATAAAACAAAACAAAATATAATAATACTCTTGACTGTTCTTTCTCTGAAGAAGAATATATTTCTTTGATAAACTTTTGGTTTCTTTTAATTACCTATACATAGTACTTATTTTACAACTTTTGAATTAATTAAAAAAAGCTTAGCCAAGCTTCTTCAAAGCAAAATATTCTAGTCTTTGCATGTTAAAAACAGCCATAGAAACATAGAGACATTCATTTAGAATGGAAAAAGACTTTAAAGAGTGATTAGTTCACCTCACAAAAGAGGAAAGTGAGACCTAGAAATTTAAATAGTATTTGCTCAAGATAACAGCAATTGAGTAGCAGAGTTGGAATAAAAGTCATGGCATTTATCTCTAAATCTAGAGATTGTTTATTTTTACATTTTTTTTCACTGCATTTCTGAGACCACACCATAGATCTTTATCAGTTTGACTTGGGCATTCTGAAGATGAGAAAAGGAGGATTTTAAGAAATAAATAACAACTGTGGAATTGAAAGATTATTTAATGCTAACAAGATAATAGAATTATAGAGGTATTTATTGTAGTTTCTCTTCTCTCTATCAAAAACAGAAGAGATAATAAATGCTTGGTTTACCATAATTACAAATTCATCCCTGAACTATTGAATGAACTAATCAGAGGAACTTCAATTTGAGATATGGAACTTTTTGATAGAATAGAGATAACAGAATCTTAGAGGGAAAATTAATGACTCTGGATTAGCATTTGAGATAAAGAAGTGTAATACCAGAGCAATAAAATATGTACTCTAGGTTTTTTGATAGATTTCAATTTTTCAGGGAAATGTTAGACAGGATAACAATACCTCATATTTTGTAGAAATTAATAAGAAGGGAGTTTTCAAGAATTAAACATTGAAGAGATAAATAGAATTTCAATGAGGATGAGAAAGTGAATCTGTCTGAGGAAATCAATTATATATGTACAGAGAATTTATTAAGTAACATATTTTAAAGGAATTTTAAAAATGTTTTTTTTTTTTTCCCTTTTTTGCTTTTTTGCTACAGTAGGGGGGAAAAACAGAATTGAAAGAATCAGCCTCTTTGGATAGCCTGTCCATCATTTTAGGTCTGTTTTTTTTTTTTTTTTTTTTTTCAAATGAGTACTGAATTTTTTAGATTTGCAAGCATATAACTGATGTAACAAAATATTTGGCTAAATTGGAGCTTATCTTTGGTTCACTTGCATTCAAAGTTTTTAATAGGTAACTTTAAAACATCCTACAATTTGCTTAATATCTTTGAAAAATAACAAAAAAAGATTTTTAGTGCAATTTCAATTGAGGAAAAAAGAAACACTACAGCCTCGTTCTCTCTGCTAATGTAGTGTGCCCTAAAGTAGCAGTGTTAATATAGTATATCCTAAAAAAAAATAATCTTTTCTACACTTATGAGAAGAAATGTCCCATTGTTTATGAAGGTAGGCAGTGTGAAAGAAAACATAAGAGACACCTTTTTCTTTATATACAAATGATATAGGCTATTTCTTCATTTCACATACCTATTACTATTGCTTATCCAAAGGCAAGAAATCACACTAGTATCACTGGGATATTGTTATAATTATATTAACTATAATTATAATCCCTATTTCTATTGCTAAATTTAGTATCCTACTATGAAAAGGAATGGTGATCATAAAGGAATGTGAAGTCAGATTGTTGTGCCAAAGTTCCCTTTTAATGTTGTGACCCAGTTTCTCTAATTGTTCTTTTTAGTTATTCTGCCTCAGGTTATAACCTTTCCCTCTTAATGTTTGATGAGATAAAGGTTTACTTCAGTTGCTCTGCCCCAAAACCCCAGGTTATAATCATTTCCTCTTAAATGGTTGATGAGATGAAGCTTTTACATCTTTAGGTTATAGACATTGCTTCTTAATGTTTGACAGGATAAAGGTTTATCCATTTTAGATGTCATTAGAATATCAGTAACCTCCCTCCATTGTGTCATCCTAGGGGTCTCCCCCACCATTTGGTTATCCCCACCTAGGTACCTCCCCCATTATGTCATTGTTCTTGTTATCCTATAAAAAAGCTTGTTGTCCCAATACTCAGGGCTGGACTCTTTGAGATGATAGTCTCATCCAGCCTTGGGACCAAGATTCATCTGGTCCCATTATCTCTCTCCATTTAATAAACTATTGAATTGGTGTCTAACCTCTGTCTTACTCAGTTTCTTTGGCATTACAAAATGTTTCATATAATTGTATGCCAAATCAAAGAATGGTCATGTAAGGGACAAAATTTTGAGGGAAATAATTATACTTACAACCTCTTCAAAGATTTGAACAGGTAAATGATGGAAGGAAAGCCATTCATGACACAATGAGGCTGAATAGAAGTGTGGCAGACTGCAACCTCATGACAATGTTTTATCTATTCAAAGTAATAAACATTAAAAAGGAACTAGGATTCCATGACTTCACAAGGATTATCCCAGTACTACATTCAGTACCTGAGGTGGGGTGGATAAACATGGCAATCAGAATTCTCATTTTTTCATGATTCTAAAAAGGAACCCAGAACTTTTTAAAGTGCTACCCAAGGGCAGTGGGGTATTCCAGGTCATTATCAGGGTACTCAGTAAAGTCTATATGTTTCTCTTAGGAAATCTTGCCATATAGGGAAGCCAGAAGATTGTGCCAACAATAGAAAGCAAGACCATTTCAAGTCTTTTAAATATTAAATAATTTGCCTGAATATAAAATAACTTTAAATAATGGGTAGGAATATAATTAATATAAATTACAACTACCTAGTGTCCTTTAGGAATTTGTCTGGATTCCTTGATGAACAGGATAAAAGAAATAATATATAGTCCAATAAATATTATAAGAAAAGTGAGTTAGTCGATTTTGTTTTACTATTAGAGTTTGAAAGTAGCCTAGATAATTTAAATTCAGATGAAAGGGGGTATGAGTCATTGATATCCACAAGAAGACCAGAGAAGTTAACTGATTCCATCCCCGTGTACAAGGTAATATAGTGAGTCTTAGGAGAGATGATACTAGCTAACATCTTTCAATTCTGATATAATAGATTATTAGGGATTAAATGTCATTTATACAGCTTTCATATAGAGATTTAATCTAGCTCCTACATAAATTCAGGATTAAGACTAAATGTATTTAGATAAGTGAATGCTAGTAACCTGGGAAATCCACAAACTCACAATCTAATGACAGAAGTTACAAGAATCTCAGAACAATAATCAAGTAAATTTATGATATTTTAGAATGGATGAGAAAAATTTTTATTTATATAGCTTAAAACATTAATCACAAGTACATATAATTCAAGCCTGGCATGCAACTGCAACATACTCTGTTACATGTTATATGTGACATTTGTCATGAATTTTAGTTTTATGATTCTTTTACATATGTCATCAAAGGGAATAGGATTAGATTTCTTATTTCATAGTTTAAATACCCTTTAAAAAGGTATGTCAATGTGATCCCAGTAATTTACTATTTTAGAGTGTTTTGTGTGATTTAAACAGGTTGTGTGATTTGTCCATTACAATAGAGTGAATATATATATTAAAGGAAGAACTTGAGCCTAGGCATTCTTTACTACAAGGCTAATTCTATATATTATATGTATGTATATATCTCTCATATAACTTGTCATGATATTACATGTTACATATTATAAAAATATGCATCATAAAATCTTTCTTTTTTGAATTGTCGACAGAGTGCAATTCTGGCAGATTCTACCATGCTAGAAAAAAATTCATTTCTCTGCATATGTTTTCCTTAGTATTAGGACTACACCAGAAAAGTCTCTAATTATTGTCATAATTCTACAGGCTTCTTAAGATAGTCTTCCTATGGATGAAGGACTTTCCATGATACTGAGAGCTACACCTAATTAACAAACTTCATCTCAAACCTCTTTATCATTCCTTTTCATCTTTCAATTACTGTGAGCTGGTTCCCTCCTAGAGACACCACTTTCACAAACCTATTCATTATTGGTTGTGTTTTACTATTCTCACTTCTATCTCTTTATCTAATTCACTAATCATGGTTAGAACGTTCCCTCTTGCATTTTCATTCAGTTATTGATACCAATATTTATCACTCTTTCACCTTCTTTATTTACTTTTCTTTGAAGGATTAACAGAAGAGGAAATAAATTGCTTAAATTATCCCATTTTAGAAAAAGAAATAGAACAAGCTATTAATCAGCTCCCTAAGAAAAAAATTCCCAGGACCAGATAGAATGATATATGAATTCTACCAAACATTTAAAGAACAATTAACTTCAATACTATATAAACTATTTGAAAAAATAGAGAATGAATTTGAATAGAAATTATCGACTCCTTAAGAGCAAGGACAACATTTTATCTTTGTATTCTCAGTGCTTAGCACTTAATACTTAATAAATGTTTATTTGCTCACTGAAAAAAAGTCAAGTTGTGAAAAAAAAATTAGATTTCCCACCCTAATGAAAATAAAATTCCTGAAGACAAATTAAGTTGAAATCAGAGAGACAGAGAGACAGAGATAGAGACAGAGACAATTGCTTTACAAATACATATTGCCAATCTTTAAAACAAAGCTCACACTTGATCTAATCATCCCTATTAGCCACCATACTAGATTTATTTGTCCTTAAGCTGTCTATATTAGATGTCCTCTCCCCTTTTTCAGATGACTAAAGCAAACATTTTTTTTTTTTAGTATTTTAGAGTATCAGAATGTTTACATGATGCCTACCACAATTTCTGATATATAGTAGGTGCTTCATAAATGATGATTGATTATGTATTAATTCCATAATTTTCCTTTCGTTGTCCCAACATATGTTGAACTACTTGAATTTTTCAGAAAGTCAGTCATGGACATGCTGGTCAAATGAAACTAATTTTAGTAATCAGGAAATTGTGTTCATAAAATACTTTAGTCCCCAGAAATTTTCAAAGGCTGTTAACTGATACACCATTTATAGTGTGGAACCCATTGTCTAGTTTCTTTCAAGTTTCTCCTCCTTCTTAATACATATGCAAACACACACACACATACATACTGATATTTGCCTCATGTATTTAATGATAGATACATTAACATATGATATACAGTCCCTTCTTAATTCTTGATTTATGATCATATGAGGCTATTATATCTAAAACACATGTTTGGAGGTATCAGATGTCTCAAAGTGTTTAAGTATGATTTAATTTCTTATTAACAGCTAACATAAAACCTTGTCATACTTCTCATCTATTATCGTATCCTCAATATGATCATCTTCATTTTTTTTCTCCCAACCTCTTCCACTTCGTGTTACTAAAGAAACTTGCACAATACAAAAGTCATCAGATACTAAGTATCTGATCTTAGGCAACTTAAATGAATTGACTGAGCTTCCATTTCCTCAGCTCATCTACAATTTGAGAAATAAAATATTTAGATTTTTTTTCTGTCTAGATTCTATTATTTTTAAAGGAATGTCAATTTAGCATGAACAGAATTGACTTCCTTATTACACTGATTAAAGAAAATCAGATATGAAGGGGATGTGAAAATTCCCCTTCACTTAAGGAAGATATGTGAAAAAAAAAAAAATCCATGAATTTAATTTAATGTAATTCAACAAGCATTATTGAGCACCTCCTATATTCCAGGTGCTATATTAGATTATGGACTTATGAAAACAAAATCAAAGTCATTTTTGACTCAAGAGAATTAAACATATTATAGAAATTTGTGAACAGTATTCTATTCATTAGAATATTAGATCTGAAATCACATAATTCATGGAATATAAGTTATAATTAACCTTGAGAGGGAAGAATAGTCTTTGAAATTAAGCATCACTTAAAATGTTCTTGATGTTAGAAAAATAAAAACTTACATAAAATCCTAATAAATGTATAAATTTTTTTAGGAAAAAAAAAAGCCTTACTAAGTATTGTAATGTTTTGACTTTTTTTTTTTCAAGCAACATGTTCTCAAACTCTGGTCAGGGATTTCTTTGAAGAATTGTTTTAGCCTTACTGCCCTGATGTGACTTCCAAAGAACTAAAAATTCTGTTTTCTTCCTGATTTCCCCCATGGATTCCAAGGCACACAATGTGTGTTCTGTAATCTGCTATAAAGCAATATTGTATAAATGATGTTTACCTGCATATGTTTTTTTTACGGCTATTTGGAGGCTTCTGTTCTGCAGGGAACCTATTTCCCTTTTATATCAGTATCTTTTTTCATCATGATTAAACAAAGGCTATCACACCAACACAGCTGAGATAAAGGGATTTGTTGGGCCTCTATCACATCAGGCAGGTGATGACTATTCCTGATCTATTTCAGGGACAAACTTCAAAGTAGCCACAGGTGATTTCCTTTCTGAGCTGAATAGAACAGCAGACATTAGGTTTCCCAAGACAATAATCTCTGAATTATTATGTAGTTGCTTGGTGGGGGAAAAAAACACCTTGAAAACTCAGAGAGAGGAAATTGTAACTAGTTGTGAAGGAAGTAAAACTCAAATGTTTTCTTGATCTTTGCAAAGGGTGTAAATATACATATATGGATATGTAGGTATTTTATTTACATACACTATATATATGTATAATAGGCACATGTACATGTTTATTCATACTTAATGAGAGCTCCTGTGCATACATTTATATTTGGTGAAGCATATATGGATATTTATATATGAAATGGCTTTACCTTTAGATCTAGATAAAATATAGATTTAAACATATTAGGGAAAAAGTGATCTAATAAAATATTTTTCTATACCTTTATAATTATTAAAGAGGCTTGTCTTTCTCACATAAAACTTTTTTCCCTCTGACAAAATTTATGCCTGAGGATGAGAATCAATTTTTAATTGCTCTCTCATGTTCTAATTATGGATAATAAAACTTGAAAATTTCCCTCAATGAAATATGCTCTCTAAATAAGAGATAAGAGACTATTGTTACAATTTTAATCTTGTTTGGGGGTTTATATAGGTGTGTGCATACACATTTGTATATGTGAATACATATGCAAATATGAATACATATATGTATACCTATAAGCATGTGTATATATGTGTATTCCTTTTATGTCATTTAAAAAATGATTAGGACCTCAATGAAATTTTGATGAAATTCTATCTCAAATCTATTATTTTTTACTTCAGTTGGATCATGGTGTTTAGCATCAACATGAAAATGTTGAGACTTCATTTTCTGATTAGGTAGGTCCCCCTTGTTACCTGGTGATACTCTTTGCCTTTTTCTTCTGCAATTTATGTCACAAATATACAATGAAGGCAGACATATGCAGGGGCAGCTCAAATTTATCCACAAGATTAGATTAAATTGTTAAATTTTCAGTGTGAACATTTATACTTTAGACATTTACACTACAAATCAGGACTTTTGTTGGTTGACTGGGCTTAAGAAAGTTAAGGAGAAAGTATTTACAATGCAGATTGTATTTAAAAGTATGTCTTGCACTTTGAGAAATAGAATACCTCTAAATAATGATAATAAAGGAAATTGCTAAAATTTAAAGACGAATCAGTGCAAAATAATTTCTATTCCTTAAAAAAAATATATCATGGGGCATTCCACAATAGGAAGTTGGTTGAATCACACTTATTCAATACAGTCAGAAGATGAATCTATCCTTCAATTTATCCTCAACATTTTGAAAAACAGTCCATTTCCCACTAAATAATATTTGGAGGGGAAAACTCTCAGAGTTTCTGTCCAAGGCATAAATGATTGCTATTTATATTCAGTCTGTGTCAATCAGAACCCATTAACTAAATGGGGCTTGGCCTGTGATCTACTGGTGAGCAATGAGAATCAGATTGATTTTGGTTTAAGGCATGGTCCATAAGAAAGAAATCTAGCCAATTAAATCCCAAGATATCTTAGAAGGTTTCAGTCATGCACAAAAAAAAAAAAAAAAAAATCTGTAGCCAAGGGTATGATATTCAATGTGAACAGAGGGAGAGAAGAAAGGAAAAAGGGAGGGAAGGAAGGAAGAAAAGAAGGAAGGAAAGAAAGAAGGAAGGAAGGAAGGAAGGAAGGAAGGAAGGAAGGAAGGAAGGAAGGAAGGGAGGGAGGGAGGGAGGGAGGAAGGAAGGAAGGAAGGAAGGAAGGAAGGAAGGAGGGAGGAAGGAAGGAAGGAAGGAAGGAAGGAAGGAAGGAAGGAAGGAAGGAAGGGAGGAAGGAAGGAAGGAAGGCTCTAAGGAAAAAAGAGAGAGAGGGAGGGAGGAAGGAAGGAAAGGAAGAAGGAAGAAAGAGAGGGAGGAAGGAAAAGAAGGAGGAAGAAAGATACAATAATCTGTAAACTGTATTTAAAAATACACATATGTATTAAACAAGAAAAACTGGTTGCTTTTTCTGTCCTATAATTGGTAAAATGTATGGAAAGCAATCACTTTTAAAAGATAATATTATTTCATATAGTGAGGTATTTTTGTTTGGCTTTGTTTAGTCAAATGAAAAAGTTTACATGTAACATGACCAAGCTATTATTTTGGATATCCTAATGGTTGAAGCAAATCATTCATGATTGATTTAGGGGAAAAAAAGACAATACATTTGATAAGTAGCTATTTAACTGTGATTTCTTCTCTTTCTCTTCCTCCTCTTCTTCCTCTTCTTCTTCTCCCTCTTCTCCTTCTTCTCCTTCTCTGTCTTTTTCCTTTTGTTGTCCTTTTTCTCTTACACTTCAAACTCTTTTTCATCCTGTAGATAAACATCTTGAAACTAGAAAACCTTTCATAAGTAAATTAATTTTAAGAATTGGAGAAATAAGCTTGAAATTTGCTTCATATTAGTATTTCAGAGTATGAAATCAAAATATCATCTTTTATTCAATTGAAGATAAAAGAATAAAACATTTTCTACCAAAGTCATCTGATATTCCTGAAGTCAAAAATAATATAAATACCATAGGTGAAACTTTAAAAAAGTATAAATATACTACCCAGGTTATATTATTATTTATGTAAATAGATAATTTAAATTGAATGTGTTAGCCACTATTATTATGTTTTGAAATAAAGTTTCATGCCAAACTTTGCTTAGAATGATTTTGTTCATTTATGAAATTATGTAGCAACAGTATTTTCTTGAGAATGATGATATATTTCTTCTATGTGGGTTTGTTTGAGAGAGAGTATGTATTCAAATTTTGGGGATTTTCCTCATCTTTTCTGTAAATGCAGATTTCTATGAATAATCAGAAGACTTATTTGTCATTCAAGTGAATTTAAAAAAAACTGACAATGCTGTTCATTCATTACAAAAAAAAAAAAAGGAAAAGAAATCAGGGGAAGGCAGTAAAAGAAAGATAATATTTAAATAAAAAGAAAAAGATAGAACTCCAAATGACCCCTATGCTAGATTTAATGCCTACTAACATAGTCTCAAATTGTATTTTTAATTGATGGTCTGAATTTTTAACATACTATTTTCATTTTATGAACATCACTCATCCAAACTACTTTATTACATTAGTAAGGCAATTTCCAATTCTGGATGTTTCTTGGAATTTAATATGAAAATAATGATGGAGAAGGAATTGCTTGACTAATGAGTTATGTGTGTGCTAAATTTCAATTTGAAAAAAAATAGTTCATGTTTATCAAATTAAAAAAAATAACTTTAATTTTCATTGTTTTAACTTCCAAATTCTTATTAACACTAGTCTTTGAAGCTCATGTAGTTAGTATGATCATGATGTTTGTATATATGAATGTGTGTCTTTGTCTATGTGTCTGAATGTATGCAAAGTGGAGGCTGTCTTTACTCCTTTTTCTGATTGATGGCTTTATTCTTTTGGAGTTTCAATTTACTTATATTTTGTGATATTCTATAGACTAATTTACTGAAGCAAAAAATATTCTTTAAAAGGTCTGATTATCCTTACATATGCATTTATTTTGATAGAAAAGACTTATCACTAAGGGTTATATTAGGTGAAAGGATCATTCCCTACAGCCACATATGCATGATTTGTGCAAAGAATGAAACATTGCAATAAAGTTAAACTTTTTTTCTGGATATTTATAATACTGCTCTCTCCTGGTTCTTCTACTGTCTAAAAGTTTGATATCTCTAGATCCATTGTTGGATATTGATCCAGGTTATTTACTAACACTAGGTATCTCCCTTCTGAACTCCTTCTGTTTTTGATCTGTAATAACTTAAGTAGTAATCTCATTAGGTCCCTTTGGGCTCAATTACCATGTCTACATAAATGATTCCAAGATTTATATATGAACTGTGCACCTTCCACTCTCCTGTCTTTCTTGAGCTCTTGTCACAGCATCACCAACTGCCTCTTGGACATCTCAAATTAGTTGTCAAATTGGCTGTTGATAAGCATTTCAGACACAGCATGCCCAAAGCAGAACTCATTATCATCTCCCATCCCATTCTTCCTTTTTCTAACATACTGATTACTTTAGTGTCATATTTGACTCTTTATTTGCACTTACCCTATTTATCTAAAGTACTGTCAAATCTTTTCATTTCTACCTTCACAATATTTCTTGTATATATCCTATTTTCTCCATTCATACAGTTAACATGGTAATCCAGGCCCTCACAACTTCTTTCCTGGAAATTGCCTTCTAATTTGTCCCAGATTTTCAATTCTTTTCCTTCCTAGTTTATCTTATCCTCCACTACCATTTTTTTTTTTTAATATCTAAAATGGATGGCTGACATGTAAACTTTTATTCATCATGTTACATTATATTATTATATATTTTTTAAATATTAAAATTGAGATAATATTATTATCAGCATTTTACATATAAGAAACAAGGCAGACATATGTTAAACAACTTGCCCTAAGTCAAATAGTTAGTAAGGTCTAATACTCCATCCAGTTGGCCTCTTAGCTAATTCTAATACCAAAAGAAAACACCCTAAAAAATAAACTGGCAATGACAATTGAAATAAACTGACAATTAAAATAAACCTTTTTTTTTCTTTTTTGGAATCTAAAGCTCTACCAACTTGGCTTCTTCCTATCTTTTGACTTCTTATTACACTAAGATACACTCTATTCTGCCTACAATCCTACTACCCAAGGCTACTTGTTATTCTTCTTTTTTTTTAATTAAATTTTTATTTTCCCCAATTACATATAAAACAATTTTTATATTTAATTTTTGAAATTTTGAGTTCCAGATTCCCTTGCTTTCTCCCCACCTTTGCCCCTTCATTGAGACAGTACATGTGAATCTATGCAAAACATTTCCATAAGTAATGTTGCAAAAACAAAAAAAACAAAAAAAACATAGATTCTCCTCCACCTCCCCCCAAAAATCTTAGAAAATAAAATTTAAAAAGTATGCTTTAATCTGTATTAATTGGCAATCAGTTTTTTCTTTGGGTATGGATAGCATTTTTCATCATGTCTTTCAGAGTAGGCTTGGATCATTGTGTTGATGAGAATAGCAAAGTCATTCAGAGCTGATCATCATACAACATTGGCAGGCTTAGCTATGAGCAATTGATATTTTTCCAGTTGCTTAGATCTGACTTTATTTGACTTCACAGTTTTCTGTTTTTTAAAAAAAAAAGTTAGTTGCATTTTGTTTTATTCTGTTTTCAAATTTATGAATTGTAATAAAAAAATTATCCCTTTTATTTCCTATAATGCTGTCTGTCTCTTCTTTTTGTCATAAACTCTTCCCTTATCCATAGATCTGACAAGTAAAATTTTCAGTGCTCCCCTAAGCCACATATGACATCACCCTTTCCATTTAAATATGTCCATTTTGACCTTATGCTTCTGCATGACTAGTTTCTGACAGACTATTTTGCACTTTTCCAGAATGTTTTGGCAGACAATGACTCAATTTTTTAGATCTTTGCATTTATCAAATATAAGATTCCTGTGGTTATTAACACCTCTTTATTGTGTACCTACTCTATTCTATCCTTCTTATCTAATAACAAATCAAAAAAATTTGATGATTACTCCGTTGTAGTAAAATTTGCAATCTGATACTGCTTGGATGTTTCCTTAACATTTTTTTTTCCACTGATTCCCTTGATATATTTGATTTTTTGTTCCTCAATTTTGTTATTTTTTTTCCTTAGATCTATAAAACTATTCTTTGTGGTTTGTTTAGAATGTCACTGAACAAGTAAATTAAGTTAGTATTGTCATTTTCATTATATTATCTTGGGCTACCCATGAGCAATTAATATTTTTCTAGTTATTTAGATCTTTCTTTTTTGTGAAAACTGTTTTGTAATTGTATTCACATAATTAATGGCTCTACCTTGACAGATAACCTCTCAAGTATTTTATATCTCCATAATTATTTTAAATTTAATTTCTCTATCTGCCTGCTGGATTTAGAAACACATGATTTATGTGAGATTATTTTATACCTTACACTTTAATAAAATTGTTAATTATTTCAACTACTTTTAAAATTAACTCTAGATTTTTTCCAAGTATACAGTCATATGATCTGCAGTATGTGACAGTTTTTTTTTTCTCACTATACTTACTCCTTAAATTTATTTTTTTATTGTAGTCGGCATTTCTAGTAGAATATAAAATAATAGTAGTGATAATGGATACTTTTATTTCATCTTTAATCTTATAAAAAGGCTTCTAGTGTTTTCCCATCATGGATAAAGTTTGGTCTTGGTTTTAGATACATAAAAATAATGTAACAAACAAACAAAAAAACTTTTGTTAAAATTAAAATTTCTATATTTCATTAAAGATTCACTTTTTTACTTTTAATTACCTTTATAATTGACCTTTAATCAATTTGTAATTAGTATTATATTAGTAACCTTTGTGACCAGTGAGAGTTCTAGACACTATCCTTCTGGTCTAAGCTCTGCTCTTTACATAGTCAGGGCCCCTGCTCCCCTGCTCCCCCATCATACAATAATAGTTTTTCTTCTTCCTAGCTGGGTAATCAGGAAGGAGCTGCCAAATGCCAACAGATCCTATTCCCAGTGCTTGTATAGATGTGATAGATGGCATCTACCATCCAATCAGAAGATTAGTGCCCTTTCTAATTTTGATCCATTTGCTTCTCCTTCTGCCACCATTGTAGGCATTGTCTTCAGGCCCCAAGGCTGGTGCTATTTCTTCCATAAACACTTGTATCCAACACCTAATCCAGAGTGCATTGACAGACCTCTCTTTCAGTCCTCATAAGGTTACCTGGGCTGGAAAAATGAAACACTGTTATTTTTTTTTCTCCTTTTGATTATTCTGCTCAGAATTTGATCTGATACATTTTGTAAAGTGTTTTAGAATGACAGGCTGGGAGAATTGAGCAGAAATGCTTAATTCCTTCTACCATGTTGACTCTGTCCCCAACTTTTAATATATGAAATCTGAAGGGGTGTAATGTCTGAACTATTTCTCTGGAGGACCTCAGGATCAGTCAGAGTCAGGATCAGTCAAAGTCCTTGGTCTTTAGAAGGAAAAGTGAAGGAGGCAGGCAAGCTGCCACATGGCTCATCAAAGACAGATCCTGGACTGGAATATGGAGCCTGAAATCTTCCCTGCTGAGCATGATGCAGCAAAGAGACTCTGACCCTCTCACTCAGTTCTCCATTTTTTTCCTACAATTACCTCACCACAACACAGTCAGCAGACACCAATGGTGAGGAGAGCCATCACATCACCATATCGTCTAAGTATATGTTTATAGAGCCATTATCTTCACATTGAATAGGTACTTAGCCTTAAGTACTCTGCTGTTCGGGATTCAAGTACACATTTTCAGAGTTCCAGGCCTCTACAAAGTGGTTTCTTTTCTAGGAGATGTTATTCAGTGAATGGTTAAGAATAATCTGTCCTTAGACATTAGCTGTATTATCTTGGGCAGGTCATTTAACCCAGTTTGCTTCATTTGCCTCAATTGTAAGATGAGCTGGAGTAGGAAATAGCAAACCATCCAAGTATCTTTACCTATGAAACCCCAAATGAGGTCAAAAGAGTCATACATGACTGAAAAACAACTAAAATTAAACATAATCTATATTTAATTTTATAGGTTATGGGCATGAATTATGCTTATTTTGTTATAAAGTGTGTTGTCATTAGTATTTGTGGACATATCTTATTTGTGGTTGCAATCTTTTCTATTGCTCACATAAAAAAAGTTTAATTTCATAGTGAGGAAACATATGCAAGTAACAGTCCTCATGAGAAGCAGGAATGTCAGGGATAGGGTTTTTAAGGAGAAAAAACACAAAAAGGGGGAACCCAATACAGTGATCCTTAGGTCTTGACTAAATAGTTGGCCCATGCACGCAGGCATTTTGGAGAACAATTCAGACATTCTGGGATTCAATGGGAATAGTTTCCAAGCTATTAGTTTCAATTCTTACAGGTTGTTTGATGATTCAGTGGGGCTACAGAACCAGAATTAGTGTGTCAGGAACAGGAGTATAATATCTGGTTCACTTAACTTAGCACTTACAGGAGAAGAAATTGTTTAGAGTGTCAGGAGATGTGATTGATAATTTTCTGTTGTAATAAATCAATTGCTATTACAGTTCTCAGGTCATGATCTCCTCGGAAAGAGGGAAATTCGTGCTGGGGTTGAGATCATTCAGAGGGTGAGCACAAAAACCTGTTGTTATGCCAAATTCAGAGCATAACCTGCTTTCTTGGTCTTAGTTCTGGAAAACAGGATGTGTCCTAACATCTTGGCAGTATTTTTTCACTGAGGTCTCACACACACACATACATTCATATATGTTTATATATGTACGTACATAGGTGCATATATACACATTTAATACTATAAATGCACTGCATATAGGTGATACATATGTGTACTATATTGCCTTGAATAAACATACATATGTTCATACCTATCTATCTATCTCATAATTAATAGGGAGAAATGCCCCCATTATGTTGGTCCTTAGTAATAAAATGCCACTTATACAAGGAGAGTTCAAAATTGCAAGGAAAGATGACATTCTCCTCTGAAAATATTATTCTATATATAGATGATTGAAATTAGGAGTTCCTTTGGTTGAGTTAATTCACATTGGGGGAAACATATCTAATTAAAGAAATTACCCTTGGGATTAGCAACACATCTTTATAATTAACCTTAAATATTAACCTTTTATCAGGCAATTAATACCCCAATATGAATGTTTTTGACAATTCCTTTAATGAGAACCTGTTTTTAATGAAGCTGTGGGAGCAGGAAGAGAGGAGTGTAGGGAAGTGAAGATAGATTAAAAAAAAAAAAGTATGATGATACTAATTCTGGGAAGTTAAAGGTATAACCTAATTATTGGAAGATATAGAGGAATATTAAAGATTTCCAAAATAAATATTGAGATAATGAAGTATTGAGGTATTATACTATATATTGAGGTACTTATAATATGATTGGGGGAAAAAAAAAAAAACTTTCTGGCTTAGGAATGAGAAGACTTGGATCTATTAATTGTATGATCTAAGGCAATTCATACATAAATCTATTATATAAAGGAGTAAATAAACACTACTTAAGCAGCTTTTCTGTGCTTCTCAATGTGTTAAGCACTGTGGAATAAAAATTCAAATAAAAAAGACACTCCCTGTATTCAAGAAGCTTATAATATATTAGGGAAGGACAGCATTGAAAGGGGAAGTGAGATAGCTGTAAATGGTGCAGAAGTTTCAGATGGAAAATGTTATGAGAGAAAATACTTGCGAGCACAAAAGAAAGAGAACATAAACTTCATTTCATCCATGTTCTTTTTTTTTCCTTTTCACTTATGCTTATTTAGAATTCAGAAAGTATAAGAAAAAAAAAGAAAAGGAAAATTTAAGCACATTATATTGAACAGTAGGTATTACCATACTTACATATCTTCTGGTAGCCCAAAGAGATTATAACAAATGTCTAAATTTTATAGTCATTATTTTGCACATTTTAAAAAGTTTTGTTGTTATGTATATTTTATAATGTGCCTAATTAAGAAACTGTTCCTTTGTGAAAATTAGAAGTGATAACAGAGGTCATTCTGAAAAAAAAAATAGAAATCAGAGGAAAGACTTCAGGATCAAAGTTTGGCTAGTTAGAAGTCTAAATAATTTCTAGCTAACTCCACTGAAACAGCCAAGAGGAGACTCTTAGGGCTATCTGGGTTTAGACTTACCCTTATCCTCAACCACAGGAATTTTCATCTCCCAGACAATGTGGGAAATTGGGGTGTCTAAGTCCCTAAGTCCCAAATGATATTCCCTAAGTCTTCTGACTAAGGGAAGCTTTGTGGATAAGTAATGTCTGGACTAAAGACAGAGCCCTAGGTGAGAAAAAAGCAGCATATTATTTGATGAGTACAACAGGGGTGGGGAAGGATAACTGTTGGTTTGAGGCAGTTAATAGAGGATGGAGATCTTGATTTGGGGCTTCAAGCCACAAGGGAAAACCGAAGAGAAGCCAGAGTCCTCATCTCCCCATCCCAGGACCAGAGATGATTATATAAATAAGTTTTTAATTAAAAAAAAATTAAGACGCAAAGGAAAGAAAGTTATTGTGGGAATAGGGAAGGCCAAGGTTACTCTTTAAAAGATACTAAAATTAAAAAAAACAAAAAACAAAAAACCTCTCTCAGCTAAAGGGTAATGTTACATTGTATCCAAAAAGGCTGAAAAGAAAATCAAATTGGAGAGATTAAGGAAAAACTAAAAATAAATAAATAAAATAAGTAAGAAAAATCCAAGAAAAACAAGAGGATTTTGAAAAACAAATAAAAGACTTCCAAGAGTGGAGCCAAGAGGGCAGAATAAAGCCAGGAAGCTGCTCAAACTGTCCCACTTTCCTTTGAAAACAACATTAAACCAAGCCTCTGAACAGAATCTAATGGAATGAAACCATTCTTCAGATCAAGACAGATTGTAAACTTTCAAGAAAGGTCTAACTGGGTTGAAAATGATATTCAATCCAGTTCAGAGAGACTCTGGGAAAGCTGGTGAGAGGATCTCAGACAGTGCAAATCAGCAATTAAGACCTTCAGTCTTAGCTCAACTGAGGAGCAAATCAGTGGGGCAGCTTCTAATCTCAATTTAGAAGACAAACTCTGGGAAAGCAGGCTGTTTCCTGAAAAGAATAGGCAAAATTACCCCCTGCAAACACATGGACCTTTTATGCTCAGAGTTTCTAAGAAAACTTCATATGGTACTCCCCCTTTCTCCCAGAAGTAAGGCTCAAACATAAAAGCAGAAAAAGAGAAGTAATATCAAAAGAAATGAAAAGAAAATGAGCAAGAAACAAAAAAAGAGCAAGAAATTGACCATGCAAAGCTACTATGGTGACAAGGCAGACCCAAACACTAACTTAGACAAGGACAAAATGTCCATGAAGAAATGTCAGAGTGATATGAATTGGTTACAAGCCCAAAAAAGCTTCTTGGAAGTGCTCATAAAAGACTTTTAAAGGCAAATAAGAAAGGTAAAAGAAAAAAAATAAGTAAGGAAATGAGAGGTATGCATGAGAGAGTCAATAACTTGGAAAATGAAGGAAAAAAAAAATGAACAGCTACTAAAAAAGTAGAATTAATCAAATGAAAAAAGAGATATAAAAACTAACTGAAGAAGATCACACATTAAAAATTAGAACATGGCAAATGGAAACTAATGACACTGTGAAACAGTAAAAATCAATCAAACAAACTATAAAGAATGAAAAAACAAAGGAAGAAAATATGAAATACTTCATTCGAAAAAATAGCCTACCTGGAAAATAGATCCAGAAGAAACAGTTTAAAAATTAATGGCCTATCTGAAGGCCATGAGCAATAAAAGATCCTGAAGAGCATTCTTCAAGAGATCATTAAGGAAAACCACCCTAGTATTCTAGAAAAAGAGGGTAAAATACTCATTGAAAGAATACAACAGTCACCTTTGGAAAGAGATCTTACAAAGAAAATCCTAAGGAACATTGTTGCAAACCTCTAGAATTACAATCTCAAGAAAAAAATACAGCAAATTCCAGACAAAAACAATTCAAATATCAAGAAGCAACATTCAGGATTACACAGAATGTAGCAGCTACTACAATAAAAGATTGGAAGCCATGGAATACAATATTCTGGAAGGCAAAGGACCTATGGTGACAACCAAGAATTAACTAACCTGGAAGACTCAGCATCATTTTTCAGGGGAGGCAATGGAGCTTCAATGAAATAAGAATATGGCAGAAACTAGGCATTGACTTACACATACCACCATACACCAAAATAAGGTCAAAGTTTGTTCATGATCTAGCATAAAGAATGAGATTAAAAATAAATTTGAAGACAAAGGATTGTTTACCTTTCAGACCTGTGGAGAAGGAAGGAATTTGTGACCAAAGAAGAACTAGAGATCATTATTGATCACAAAATAGGAAATTTTGATTTTGTTAAGTTAATAAACTTTTTATACAATCAAAACTAATGCAGACAAGATTAGAAGGGAAGCAGTAAACTGGAAAAACATTTTTACATTCAAAGGTTCTGATAAAGGCCTCATTTCCAAAATATATAGAGAATTGACTTAAATTTATAAGAAATCAAGCCATTCTCCAATTGATAAATGGTCAAAGGATATGAGCAGAAAATTTTCAGATGAAGAATTTGAAATCATCTCTAGTCATATGAAAAGTTGTTCTGAATCATTATTGATCAGAGAAATGCAAATTAAGACAACTCTGAGACAACACTATACATCTGTTAGATTGGCTAAGATAACAGGAAAAGATAATGAGGAATGCTGGAGGGGATGTGGGAAAACTGGGACACTGATATAATGTTTGTGGAATTGTGAATGGATGCATTGTGAATGGATGCAACCATTCTGGAGAACAATTTGGAACTATGCTCAAAAAGTTATCAAACCGTGCATACCCTTTGATCTAGCAGTGTTACTGCTGGGCTTATATCCCAAAGAGATCTTACAGGAGGGAAAGGGACCCACATGTGCAAAAATGTTTGTGGCAGCCCTTTTTATAGTAACTAGAAACTGGAAATTGAATGGATGCCCATCAATTGGAGAATGGCTGAATGAATTGTGGTATATTATTGTTATGAATAATATTGTTCTGTAAGCAATGACCAGCAGGATGATTTCAGAGAGGCCTGGAGAGACATACATGAAATGATGCTAACTGAAATGAGCAGAACCAGGAGATCATTATACACTTCAACAACAATACTATATGATGATCAATCTGATGGACATTGCTCTTTTCAACAATGAGATGATCCAAACCATTTCCAATTGTTCAGTAATGAAAAGAATTAGCTACACCCAGAGTGAGAACTATGGGAAATGAGTGTGGACCACGACACAGCACTCTTTCTGTTATTGTTTGGTTGCATTTTTGTTTTCCTTCTCAGTTTTTTTTTTAAACTTCTTTCTAGATTTGATCTTTCTTGAGCAGCAGGATAACTGTATAAATATGGATATATGTGCATGTGTGTGTTGTATTTAACATATACTTTAACATATTTAACATGTATTGTATTACCTGCCACCTAGGGGAGAGAGTGGGAGATTTGAGGGGAAAAGTTGGAAAAAAAAGTTTTGCAAGGGTCAAATTTGAAAAATTACCCATGCATATGTTTTTTTTTTTAAATAAAAAGCTATAATTAAAAAAAAGATAGCTTTAATTTCTTCATCTGAAAACTTCTATTCATATCTTTGACAAGTTACCAATTGGAAGATGGCTTTTTTTCTTATAAATTTGAGTAAATTTTATATGAATTAGAATACTTTAGCAGAAATGAGGCCTTTATTAGAGCCCTTGAATGTTAAAAAAAAAAAAAAAAATCCCAGTTTTCCTCTTCCCTTTTAATCTTGGCTACATTGGTTTTTCTTGTACAAAAGCTTTTGAGTTTTTAATAATCAAAATTATCCATTTTGCATTTAATAATATTCTCTAGTTCTTTTTCAGTCAAAAATTCCTTCCTTCTTCACAGATCTGAGAGGTAGACTATCCCTTGTTTTCTCAATTTGCTTGTAGTATCACCTTTTATGTTTAAATCATGAACCCATTTCAATCTTATTTAGATCATAAGGCATTCACTGTTGTTAAATGCCTAGTTTGTGCCATGTATTGTTTTCTTCTTTTTCTAAAATATGATGGGTTTCTCTGGGAGTAGGTTTCTTGGGGAAGTTTTCTGGAGGCAGCCTTAGTTTCAGTTCAAGTAATAATCACCTCAAACACAGCCAGGGATTTAAGTACAGTCTTTTATTGTCTCTTCCAAAATAGCCTGGTTAGTTTTCTTAGAGGCCTATCTCTCTGCTTGGTTCCAAGAGCTCTTGAAGCTTGTCCTTTGTCACCTCCAGCTCCCTCTGAATCTTGGTTCTACTCCTCCAAATCCTTTGTTCTGCCCTACTGCAGTCTCTAGCTTGTCAATCTTCTGAACTGACCGACTGACTGACTGAAGCTCTAAGATCTTATTATATATGATCTCTTAAAGGTGTGAACCCAAAGGTTGACTCCTCCTCTGAGAGAGTGGGATTGTGGGTTTCTGACTTGTGAATCTCCCGAATGTGTAAGCTAATGTGTGAACTCTCAAAGGTGTGAGCTCTAATGTGTGAATTCTCCCAAAGGTGTAAATCCTAAGGACACAAGCATTGTTTTCATCAACTCTAATGACTTAATACTTTGTAAGGATTCTAACAGTGCCATACTGTTTTCTATTTTTCCCAGATATTTTTGTCAAATAGTGAGTTCTTTTTCTAAAAGCTCAAGACTTTGGGTTTATCAAACACTATTTTATTATAGTTATTGTCTTTTGTCTTGTGAATCTAACCTGTTCTATTCATCAAGTATTCTATTTCTCAGTTAGTATGAAATGGTTTTGATGGTCACTGCTTTATAATATAGTCAAATAGAATATTTTATAAGCAACAATAAGAAGAACAAAATAATTCAAATATGCTGGAGCTGCAATTACAATTGTACAGGATTTAATTGTAGCTACAATGATAAACCACAGGTCTCTGGGAAACAATATTGTAGCTAAAAAGTATTTTATCCTGCAAAAATTAAGTATTATATTGAATAAAAAAAATGAACATTCAACAAATCATTATATTTTCACATTTTTGTTGCAATGATGAACTCAGTAGAAAAATTGACATATATGAGAAAAAAATCAAATACTAATTTCAAAGGACTCAATAAAGATGAATTGTTTGTTTAGCAAATGGAAATGTAAATCATATGTCTAAGATTATCATTATTAATTTGGTAGTCCAAAAGAAAGATTAGCTATAACTTATTATGATTTAACTCTAAAAAGCAAAACCATGTAGGAAATGCTAAAAACAAAAAACAAAAATAAAAAACAGTAATTATATTATACAAATTTGTGCAAGAGCAAGAATCAATACAAAGAAATTAGATGATGGAAAAAGGATGGTACTTGTGAAATGTATGGGATGGATGCTAGACTCCTTTCCCCAAATTAACATCTTCAGGTACCAAAAAAAAAAAAAAAAAGCATTTATTTAATTGCTGCAAGGAAAGGCCCAGCCACCCACCTGAGAGGCATTCTAGATCCCACCATGTGTGCATGGAACCTGACAGCTTTCTGTCACTGATGTAGAATCTGACCTTTAGAGATCATGTGACTTAGACCTAGTCTCACAAACTGAGAAAAATTAATCCAGTCAGTACTATTCAGAAATATTACTCACATCCAAAAAACACTAGAGAAAAAAACAATATCTATTTCTCTTTTTATTTATCTATCTCTCTATCTCTCTATCTTTCTATCTACCCACACACATATGTGTGTAAGTATATATGTATATATACACTTATGTGTATATGCACACATACAGAAATATATGTATTTAAGTTAAATTTGTATGTTTGTAAATATAACACCCTCCACTACCTATAAAGAAATAAAAGGGCAAGGGAATAGGATAAAATGGAGTGTAGAAGAATTTATAGATTAAAGAGTATGATGAGTTGTATAGATTAATGGGAAAGGAATAATGAGGGAGGGAAAGATGGGAGGAGAAGATAAGGGAGATATCCTTGGGGAAGTCAAAAGGTTAAATAGTAGCAAGGCAATTTAATAGCCAGAAATAAACTAGGAGAATTTATTCAGGATTACAAAAGATATGCACAAACATAATAATAATAATCAGGAACAAAATTTATTAGGAAAAAAAAAGTAGGAATAGTAACCCTTGATATCAGACAAAGTTAAAAAAAGATTCAATCAAGACAGAATTGTACATTATCAGCCATATTAATAGTGTTTTAGATGTAAGTACACATGAATATATATATGTGTATGTATGTGTGTACAAGTGAATGTATTTGTGTGTCATAATCATGCTTAACTGTAACTTGCTTGGTGGATTTGGCAAGAAGGAAAGGGGGAAAAAAAGAATAAAATAAAAAGTGCACAACAGAGAACAAAAGAAAACCTACAAGAAAGCAAGTATGGACAGTTCCGAATATATCTTCTATTATTATAGATTCTTGAAATGGATATTTATTGGTATATATTTTGAATCCTCACATATATTCTGCTGTGCACATACTAATTCTATTTTTCTTTTTTCTTTGTCTCTTTTTTTAGTTTGTATTTAAATTTTAAATAATTATTTAACAGTTAACAATGACTAATTTCTGAGTTTTTTCAAACTAAAATAAAGCAAAAGAGTAAAAATAAAGTAAAAAATAAAAAGTAAAGGATGGAAATAAATGCACATAATTCTTTTTCCTGTATGGTTTCAATAAAAAAAAAATGAAAGCTTCAACAATGTAAACACAATGAATTTTTACTATGTTAAAAAATAGAATTTTCAGCTAATAGATCTTATCTATTTTGAATAGTCCAATCCTGTAACTAATCTACTTATGAATTTGTGAACTGTTTGGCTGTAAGGAAGAAATAAAGGATAGGACACAGGAAAAGCCTTTAAAAACAGTAGTATTCTTTTAGCATCTTTAACTTTTTATCAATTCACTGCTTGCCTTCATGAGTAACTAGACTATTTTAAGTTATTAGTACAGTACACAAATGATTAAATCTGACAAGAAACAGTTTAAGCCTTATGACTAACAAAAGCTTAAGCTAACAAAAACAGTAAAGCAGATATATTTTAAACACATGAGGAAAACTAAGTAATAAATACTACAGCATATTAAGAGAAATGAAACATGTAGATACATCACCAAAATTCATTCATTCTTTTCATTGTATGAACTAAATTGAAAAGCAAATAAAAATAGATATCGTTTTAAAAATCATTCAAAGGATGTTTAGGTTGACTTGCAGATGCTTTTTTTCTGTTCCTTGCTGGGAGTTTCATGATCTCTTATGGATTTTATAATTGTTCTTACTTTATTATGAATAGTAGATGACTTAGGTCTTGATTTTTCTAGGGCTTTAACCTTTAAGAAGGACTTATTTTCTTTCTTTGCCTTTTTAGGCATCAATTTTTGGTTTCTTATCTTTGCTTGTGGTGTTTCAGCAGTGAAGCTCTGTCTTGTAGACTCCTTAATTCAGCCTTCTTTGTGAAGCTCTGAGCACTTTTGTGAAGATGTGATTTAAAATTGAAACTAGCTGTGGAATCTTATCCTAGGGGTCAGGCTCTGCTTTGCTTTCCTTTTTTTATCTCTAGTTCATGGCCATCAAAAGCACTTTCACTTTGGGCATCTAGGTGGGTGCAACAGATTGAGCTCCAGCCCCGAAGTCAGGAGGACCTGAGTTCAAATTTGACCTTAGACACCTATCACTTCCTGTGTTAGGGTACTGTGCAATCCTGGACAAGTCACTTAACCCCAATTGCCTTAGCAAGAAAAATAAAAATCACATTCACTATTAGACGTCACAGAAGTTTAGGAATTTGGTTATCTTGTTTTATCTTTTCATTTTGTTATCTTGATTTACCTCCTTACTGTTCTGAGGAGAGCCTAAATGGAAAACACATGAGAAAAGACTGAGAGAGAAAGAGATTTTTAGGTGTTGTCAGGTTTAGAAATTTAATGCTCTCTCTTTCCTGGAAACTTTTCTAAAAACACATTGACAGCATCAAAAATATTTTCCACTAAGAGATCTAGTATGACCCATAGGTGCAATTCTGAGATTTTAATGATCAGTGACAGTTAATGTAGTTCCTTATTCAATTCTATTGATGTGATCTAAAAAAATTGTGGGTAGTGAGATCTACTGGTAAGCACTTTCTTTATCAGAAAAGCTTTCTTAAATGTGTGAGTAAAATTTGTGTAATCCTTTGATCAGCAAGGAAAAGGTCAAAACCATTCTCAAGGAGCTGTATGGTTTTCTAAGTTTTTACTGGCATTTTAATCTTGTGTAAAGTACCTCAGTACTTCTTGTAATCCCTTTCATTTTCAAAAGCTACTTATTCATCCTTGGTAAATAAACAAATGTCTTCTGTATCACGTCTAATACCATGTGACAAAGATATTTTTATTTTTTTCCATCTGGAGGAATTTTCCATAATGTCACCAAGAAAAATATATTATTATTCTCATTCACAAGTAATGTATTAGCATTTTGCTTTTTTTTTTTTTTCTAAATTTTAACAAATCTTCTGTAGTCTTTTTAATCTTCTCATGTGAAACGAAATGAAGTTTCATCTTCTCATGGAATATAACACATCTCCCTCCCCTACAAGTATCCAAATGTCTAAACGAAAAGGGATCCATGTCCTTTCAAATTATGTGATTCTTTTTAAAGCCAACATAAATCTTCCATAGATATTTACTTAAAGAAGCTTTCTTCTAAATCCTTGAACATTTCTTGGTTAAACAATGCTATATAATTGATCTATTCTTTCCATCAGTGCCACTTGTTTTCTCCTAAGATTATTTCTCTAAGCATGTTAACATTGTTAATCTAACTACTTATGACTACCATATTGCTCCATTTATCTGGGGATCATCTTAAATTTTGAATCTTTAGAGATCACACTATACTAAGATTTTTAGTTCTATGTCAACACCAGAAATATCTTGACATTTAAAAAAATTATTATTTTAAGTTTTAATGCTTATGTTTGGGATCTCCAAAAGCACTGTAAAATTCTCTTCATTTACTCCTTGGCTCTTTCCCCTTCCTGTTTAATTCTGTGGCCACTCCATTGTCCATCTGGAAGAAAATGCTTAATTTCACTAACGATTAGTAAAAGTAAAGCCATATATTTATCCATTTTAATTCGAGGGTGGCTTGAAATCTTTCCATATTCTTCATAAATCCCCAGCTAACCTATTATACACCAAATCCATTTTTACAGAAGGTTTTCCAAGGAAACTCTCTGAAATTACAATTACAAATAAGAATTAGAGTTGTAATTAATATTCCCAATTCTCAAATTTTGAATAGCATTCACTCTATATCACATAGTGAAATCCTTCCATTTAATAACATTGAAAAATAGTTAAAATTTTATTTGGTTCACAAAAACATAACTAATGATGGAATTGTCAGGTGTTTCATAAATGAATGTTGAATTGCATGGCAAGAAATGATTTTCAGAAATTGCATTTCTGGAGATGATTTTCTAGTTCACAGATTTGAAAAAACATATTTTAACACATAATTTAGAATGTTATTTTATACCTACCCATATATATATTGCCTATCCAGATAGGCACAATAGAACAAACCTTTGCAAATAACAGTAATTCTCAGAATCCTTCTTCAAACAGAAAACATGAGACAATTATAGTATTTATCCTGTTGTCCTGGCTTGGTCATCCACACCTCTTAGGAAAATAGAGAGGAACTAAGGAGTAATTTTATAAAATATCACTTGGATGCTGTAGATCTTATAAAAACAAAACAAAAGAAAACAAAAATAATATCATGCAGGGTATATTTCAGTACTTTTGGGTTTACCATTTTTTTTATTTTAGTAGTTGAAAGGGTCAACATTAATATAAAATACAGATAATTGACTTCACAGACAACCAGAGAAAGGGGCATTCTCAGCATGTCAGGTTTCTTTTTTTTTTTTAATTTTGTTGAATTTGTTCCATTCACATTAGTTTGACCATGACAGTTGCTTAGAATAAACAATTACAGAAAGTATCAAGTTAGTTGACAAAACTTTTACATATTTCTCCTAATTATATGTTCATCATGCTGAGAAAAAACTCTTGCTGGGGGATGGACCATTAAATTCCTTTTTCACCAAGGCCACTATTATATCCTGCTCAGTGTTACTCGCTATGATACTCTCAGAGAATCTGAATTCCTACTGTGAATGTCATTACACTCTGGGGAAAAGTTATATTATTTTTTAAGCTGCTGCAGATGGTCCATTTCTAAAAGAACCCATAGAAACATGTTTGTTTTGCCTAAAGCAATCCAAGATACACAATATAGCAAATTCTAAATTTATGTAAACTAATTTAAGTTTTATATGATGAAAAATGAAATATAAAAGTCATATGTAATTAACATAATAATGACACAGGAATATGTTTATTGAATGTACTCAATGATGTTTTTAATATAGTTTTTAATGGCTAAGAATTATAGCAATTATCTTTTGGATAGATTATTACTAAATATATTTTATAAGTGGATGATTCAAGATGAAAATCAAATAAATAATTTCAATGAAGTAGTAAACCAAAAGTCTTATAAAAGTGTTTCTTTTGCAACAATACTATATGATGATCAGTTCTGAAGGATATGGTTCTCTTCAACAAGAGAACATCCAAATCAGTTCAAATTGATCGGTAATGAACAGAACCAGGTACACCCAGAGAAGGAACACTAGGAAATGAGTATGAACCACAACATATGGTTTAGGATGTACCTACATATGTGTATGGTGGCTGAGTCTAAAGAATCAAAGATTGCTAGTCTGTGGTTTTCCCTCAAATGGTGATTATAAGAATGCACTAATAGGTGAAGGACTTGAAATAGCAAAAGTAGTGAATGCATCATTTAGTAATTACAGCACAATGACAATTATATAACATAAGGTATAACTGAATATAAATGGGAGTCTAAAAATTATAGAAATTCACAAATTGGTATAGACTACAATGGCATCATCTTACATCATGCAAAATGTCCTAAATTTAAAGTAAGAAATAATATTTATATGCTTTTTGGAATTGTCATGATTTAAATCTCATTGAAACCTGTGGAAAGATCAGTTAACATGGTGAAAGTAGAACATCTAAAAACCATTTCCCTTCCTGAACAGCTACTGTAACAAAGATTTAAGAACATATGCTCTAAGCAGTAATTAAGAAATCTAAGGAGACCATACTGGGATATTTTTAAAGTTCAAAATTACAAATTCTACAAATGGGCAAGGGAAAAGGATAAAAAAACTGCACACAGGCCTTTGTAGTGAGGATCCCAGTCAGACTAAGCCTTTTTTGGCAACAAATTGACAAACAGGACAGCTTCCATGAGATCATAAAGGAAAATTTATACTACCAAATATGCATTGTTCAACAGATTGTCTGTCTTGCTTTTACACTAATGATATGTCATCTACATGCTTAAAGGAAAAAAAAAATAAACATATTATAAAGTGAGATACTAAAATAGTAAATGTATAATAAAGCAATGTAGAATTTTTAGAACTAAACTAATCTGAATGAATGTTTTTTTTTCTTTTTTTTTTTTTTTGCCTGAAATGGGGATTGTATTGTGCACATCAAAAATATTTTCTATATCTTTTTTGTAAATGATTTTTCCTATTGTTCTTGTAAATAGTTCATTTTTCATTTAAAGAACTATAGAAAATATAAATTCTTCAAAAACAGAATCTGAAAAAGTTGCAAATGATTTCACCAAAGTGTATTACAGAAAGAAAAATTAAAAACAAACAAAAAAAAAGCACAGACTTTATGGTCTTAAAAGCAAATTTTATCAAATTTAAATCCAATTCATGTGAAAGGTTATCTTCAAAAATGAAAGACAAATAAATCATATTGAAAATACCAGATGCTCATATGTAATGAGGACAAACTGCAACCATTCCCAATAAGATCGGGAGAGAAACAAGGTTGCCCACTATCACCATTACTATTCAATATTGTATTAGGAATGCTAGCTGTGGCAATAAGAGGTGAGAAAGAGATTAAAGGAATTAGAGTCAGTAATGAGGAAACTAAATTATCACTCTTTGCTGATGATATGATGGTATACTAAGGGAACCCCAGAGATTCTTCTAAAAAGTTATTAGAAATAATCCACACCTTTAGCAAAGTTGCAGGATACAAAATAAACCCATATGTCATCAGCATTCTTACTAACAAAATTCAACAGTCAGAGTTACAAAGAGAAATTCCATTTAAAGTAACTACTGATACTATAAAATACTTCGCAATCTATCAACTAAGGAAAAATCAGAAACTTTATGAGCAAAACTACAAAACACTTTCCACACAAATTCAGTCAGATCTAACCAATTGGAAAAATATTAAATGCTCTTGGATAGGAAGAGCAAATATAATAAAGATGACAATATTACCTAAACTAATGCATTTATTTAGTGCTATCCCAATCAGACTCCCAAAAAACTCTTTTAATGACCTAGAAAAAATAACAACAAAGTTCAAATGGAAAAAAAAAAGGTCAAGAATTTCAAGGGAATTAATGAAAAAAAAAAATCAAATGAAGGTGGCCTAGCTGTACCAGATCTATAATTATATTATAAAGCAGCAATTACCAAGACCATTTGGTATTGGCTAAGAAATAGATTAGTTGATCAGTGGAATAAGTTAGGTTCAAAGGACAAAATAGTCAATAATTTTAATACTCTAGTGTTTTACAAACCCAAAGACCCCCAGCTTTTGGGATAAGAACTCACTGTTTGACAAAAATTGCTGGGAAAATTGGAAACTAGTATGGCAGAAGCTAGGCACTGACCCACAGTTAACACTGTACACTAAGATAAGGTCAAAATGAGTTCATGATCTAGGTATAAAGAATGAGATTATAAATAAATTAGAGGGGGCAGAGCCAAGATGGCGGAGAAGGCACACGCCACTTTCTAAGCTCTTTTCTTACCCTCTTTATCAATATTATATCGAGCCTCAAAAATAGTCTTGACTGTTACAATTGTAAAGATAAGAAGTAGAACAACTCACCTGCCGAAGAAAATCTGCAGTCTCGCCAAAAGGTTGGTTCCGGGGCCAGGGGAGAGATCAGCGCAGACGGGGAGAGAAATTAGGTTCCGAGGAGAGCCTCAAACCGAAAGTGAAAGCACAGATCTCAGCACAAGCACGCAGCCCCAACCCGCAGTACAGGGCTCTTCCTTGGGGCAGTTGTGATCCTGCACGGCAGGAGGATGCAGCCCAGGTTAGCCCCCAATCTGCACAGTGGGGAGCTCGGCTTGGGGCCATAGAGCTTTTCCAGGGCCGATTTGCATCAGGCAGAGACACTGGGCAGAGTTTGCAGCAGTCTGTGGTCAGCTGCTAATACTCACAGTCCCACAAAGGCTCCTGCCTGGGGCAGTGACACTTTCACCTAGTTCTAGCGAGGGCACCGCTAACCCACACAGCCCAACTGGGCACTTTGATAGCTTGGCCAGTGCTGAATCCCCTTCCTGTTGGGGGAAGGGAAAACTCTCACTCAGAGCCCTCCCAAACCTTGGAGCCAGAAATCAGTTTACATCTCTCCCTGCTCTGCAGAGGAAGCTGGTAACCCCCTTGCCTAGAAGGCATACCCTAAAGGCTTTAAAACATGAATAAAAAGATGAAAAGAATGATCGACAGCTTCTATGCAGAAAAAGAGCAGGTCAGCAAACCTGAAGAGACCTCAAACAGCAAAAATGCATCAGATTGTCCTACTTTACATGATGCTCTCATAGAAGAAACCATTAAAAGTCTCAAAAGAGAGTTAGAAGATAAATGGGGAAAGGAAAGAGAAGCCTTACAACAGAGCAACAACTTCCTGAAATACGAATTGGAAAAGTTAAAAAATCCAGGAAGTGAGGGAAACAAAATTGGTGAATTGGAAAAATAAAAAATCTCAGGAAAGTAAGAATTGTGAATTGGAAAAATAAAGAATTCACCAGAAAATAGGATTTGTGAATTGAAAAGACAAAGAACTCGCAAGAAAGTAGGGATCTGTGAATTGGAAAAGACAAAGAACACTCAAGAAAGTAGGATCTGTGAATTGAAAAGAAAATAATTCACTAAAAATTAGTGAAATGGAAAAATTCCAGACCAAAACAATACATTTAAAAACTCAATTGACATATACAGAAAGAAGTAAAAAAAGCTAATGAAGAAAATAATTCTTTAAAATTAGAACTGAACAAATAGAAACTAATGATTCATTGAGACAGCAAGAATCAGTCAAGCAAAAACAAAAAAATGACAAACTGGAAAAAACCATGAATTATCTACTTGCTAAAACGACAGACTTGGAAAAAAGATCTAGGAGAGATAATCTGAGGATTATTGGACTTTCCGAAAACTATGATGAAAAAAAGAGCCTAGATACTATTTTACAAGAAATCATCAAAGAGAACTGCCCAGATGTAATAGAATCAGAAGGTAAAATAGGCATTGAAAGAATTCATCGAACACCTTCTGAAAGAAACCCTAAAATAAAAACCCCAAGGAATATTGTGGCCAAATTTCAGAACTATCAGATTAAGGAAAAAAATTTACAAGCAGCAAAAAAAAAAACATTTAAATACCGAGGTGCCACAATAAGGATCACCCAAGATCTGGCTGCCTCTACATTAAAGGAAAGAAGGGCCTGGAATATGATATTCTGAAAGGCACAAGAACTTGGGATGCAGCCAAGAATAAACTACCCAGCTAAGCTGAGCATTTTCTCTCAGGAAGAAGATGGCATTTAATGAAACAAATGAATTCCATTTGTTTCTGAAGAAAAACCAGAACTAAACAAAAATTTGATCTCCAACCATAGAACTCAAGAGATGCAGAAAAGGTAAAATAACTCTTGAGAATTGTATTTCAGTTGTGGATATACAAAAAAGAATACATGTATAATTTGATTGTACTGATATAACATAAAGGGAAGTAGATATGGAAAAGGGATGATGGCAGAATAAGGTGGGAAGGAGGGATAAAAAGAGGGAAACCACATCCACAAAGAGGCAAAGGAAACTATCTATCTGAGGAACTTAGAGAGGGGAGGAACATTGTGAATCTTATCAGAGTTGGCATAAAGAAAATAATTGACATTTGTTTTAGAGAAATCTCTCGCCTCATTAAAATGGGGGAGAGGAAAAGGAAAGAAAGAGTAATAAGGGAAGGAAGGGGAAAGACTCAAAGGGGGGAGGGAGGTTACAAGAGGGTAGATCATGATACAAGAGGGTACATAAGTTTAAAAGGAAAGGGTTGGGGAGGAAGAATAAGTAAATCATAATCGGGGTTATTAGGATGGCAGGAAATACAGATTTAGTAATTCTAACGTAAATGTGAATGGGATGAACTCCCCATAAAGATGAGGCAGATAGCAGACTGATCAAAAGTCAGAACCCACAATATGTTGTTTGCAAAGAAACACATTAAAGCAGGGAGATACATATAGAATAAAGGTAAAAGGCTGGAGCAAAATCTATTATGCTTCAGGTGAAGTCAAAACAGGGGTAGCCATCCTTATCTCAGATCAAGCAAAAGTAAAAATTGATCAATAAAGAGATAAGGAAGGAAACTACATCCTGCTAAAGGGTAGCATAAACAACAAAGCAATATCAATTTTAAACATATATGCACCAAGTGGTATGACATCCAACTTCCTAAAGGAGAAGTTAAGAGAGTTGCAAGAAGAAATGACAACAAAACTGTAATAGTAGGAGATCTCAACCTTGCACTCTCAGAATTAGACAAATCAAACCACAAAACAAATAAGAAAGAAATTAAAGTAAATAGAATATTAGAAAAATTAGGTATGTTGGATCTTTGGAGAAATTGAATGGAGATAGAAAGGAATATACTTTGTTCGCAGTTCATGGAACCTATTCAAAAATTGACCATATATTAGGACATAAAGACCCTCAAAATTAAATGCAAGAAAGCAGAAATAGTAAATGCTTTCTTTCAGATCATGATGCAATAAAAACTACATTCAAATAAAAGTTAGGGGAAATAGACCAAAAGTAATTGGAAATTAAACAATCTCATCTTAAAGAATGATTGGGTGAAGCAGCAAATTATAGATACAATTAATAATTTCCCCAAGATAATGACAATGATGAGACATCATACCAAAATTTGTGGGATAGCCAAAGCGGTAATAAGAGGGAATTTTATATCCTTAGAGGCTTACTTGAATAAAACAGAAAGAAAAGATTAATGAATCGGGCTTGCAACTAAAAAAAAACTAAAAATACCAAATTAAAACCCCAATCAAATACTAAATTGGAAATTTAAAATTAAAAGAGAAATTAAAGTATTGAATAAAAAAAACTATTGAACTAATTAATAAAATAAAATTGGTTCTATGAAAAAGCCAATAAAATAGATAAGCCTTTGTAAATCTGATTAGAAAAAGGAGAGGAAAATGAATTATAGTCTTAAAATGAAAAGGAGAACTTTCCATCAAAAGAAATTAGAAAAATAAATGAGTTATTTTGCTCAACTTTATGCCAATAAATTTGATAACCTAAGTGAAATGGATGACTACTCCAAAATATAGACTTCAGACAACAGAGGAGGAAGTAATTGCTTGAATAGTCCCATTTCAGAAAAAAAGAAATAGAACAGGCAATTAAACAACTCCCTAAGAAAAATCCCCAGGACCAGATGGATTTACATGTGAATTTTACCAAACATTTAAAGAACACAACTTGGTATATATAAATTATTTGATAAAATAGGAATGAAGGAGTCCTACCAAATCCTCTATGACACAGACATGGTACTGATACCTAAACCAGGTAGGCTGAAAACAGAGAAAGAAAATTATAGACCAATCTCCTAATAATATTGAGTAAAAATCTTAAAAAGATATTAGCAAAAAGACTACAGAAAATCATCTCCAAGATAATACACTATTAGATCAAGTAGGATTTATACCAGGAATGCAGAGCTGGTTCAACATTAAGAAAACTATCAATATAATTGGCCATGTTAAAAACCAAATTAACAAAAACCATATGATCATCTCAATAGATGCAGAAAAAGCATTTGATAAAATCCAACATCCATTCCTATTAAAAACACTTGAGAGTATAGGAATAAATGGACTTTTCCTTAAAATTGGCCATGTTAATAACCAAATTAACAAACACCATATGATCATCTCAATAGATGCAGAGAAAGCATTTGATAAAATCCAACATCCATTCCTATTAAAAACACTTGAGAGTATAGGAATAAAATGGACTTTCCTAAAATAACTTCAGCAGCATCTATTTAAAACCATCATAAGCATCATATGAATGGAGGCAAACTGCAAACCATTCCTAATAAGATCTGGAGTGAAAAAGTTGCCCACTATCACCATTACTATTTAATATTGATTAGAAACGCAGCTTTAGCAATAAGAGCTGAGAAAGAGATTAAAGGAATAAGAATAGGCAATGAGGAAACCAAATTATCACTCTTCCAATGACATGATGGTATTTAGGGAACCCAGAGATTCTCTAAAAGTTATTAGAAATAATCCAACTTTAGCAAAGTTGCTGTTATAAATAAACCCACATAAGTCATCAGCATTCTTATATATCACTAACAAATCCTAACAGTCAGAGTTACAAAGAGAAATTCCATTTAAAGTAACTACTGATAATATAAAATATTTAGGAATCTATCTGCCAAGGGAAAATCAGAAACTTTTTTTTTTTTTTTAATTTTTTTATTTAATAGCCTTTTATTTACAGGATATATACATGGGTAACTTTACAGCATTAACAA
This sequence comes from Sarcophilus harrisii, assembly GCF_902635505.1. Classification (NCBI taxonomy): domain Eukaryota; kingdom Metazoa; phylum Chordata; class Mammalia; order Dasyuromorphia; family Dasyuridae; genus Sarcophilus; species Sarcophilus harrisii. The sequence continues at coordinate 130,995,471 of NC_045428.1, forward strand.
TTGCCAAACCTCTTGTTCCAATTTTTCACCTCTTACTCAACCCTCCCTAGATGGCAGGATGACCAGTAGATGTTAAATATATTAAAATATAACTTAGATACACAACATACATGACCAAAACGTTATTTTGCTGTACAAAAGAATCAGACTCTGAAAATTGTACAATTAGCTTGTGAAGGAATCAAAATGCAGGTGCATAAAATAGGGATTGGGAATTCAATGTAATGGTTTTTAGTCATCTCCCAGAGTTCTTTTTCTGGGCATAGCTAGTTCAGTTCATTACTACTCCATTAGAAATGATTTGGTTGATCTCGTTGCTGAGGATGGCCTGGTCCATCAGAACTGGTCATCATATAGAAAATCAGAAACTTTATGAGCAAAATTACAGACCACTTTTCACACAAATTAAGTCTGATCTAACCAATTGGAAAAATATTAAATGCTCTTGGATAGGTGAGCAAATATATAAAGATGACAATATTCCTAAACTATTTATTTAGCGCTATACCAATCAGACTTCAAAAACTATTTTAATGACCTAGAAAATAAATTAAAGTTCATATGGAAAACAAAAGGTCAAGAATTTCAAGGAATTAATGAAAAAATCAAATGAAGGTGGCTTAGTACAGATCTACAATTATATTATAGAGCAGCAGTTACCAAAAACTATTTGGTATTGGCTAAGGAATAGATTAGTTGATCATGGAATAGATTAGTTTCAAGGAAAAACAGTCAACAAATTAGCAACCTAGTCTTGGACAAACCCAAAGATCCCAGCTAGTGGGATAAGAACTATGTTTGATAAAAATTGCTGGGAAAATTGGAAACTAATATGGCAGAAACTAGGCATTGATCCAACTTAACCCATACACCAAGATAAGGTCAAAATGGATTCATGCCTAGCATAAAGAATGAAATTATTAATAAATTAGAGGAACAAGGATAGTTTACCTCTCAGACCTGTAAGGAAGGTCTTATGACCAAAGAGAACTAGAGATCATTACTGATCACAAAATAGAAAATTTGATTATACCAACTGAAAAGGTTTTGTACAAACAAAACTAATGCAGACAAGATTAGAAGGAAGCAATAAACTGGGAAAATATTTTACAGTCAAAGGTTCTGATAAAGGACCTCTATTTCCAAATATATAGAGAATTAACTCTAATTTATAAAAATCAAGCCATTCTCCAATTGAAAATGGTCAGATATGAACAGACAATTTCAGATGAAGAAATTGAAACTATTTCTAGTCATATGAAAAGATGCTCCAAGTCATTATTAATCAGAAATGCAAATTAAGACAACTCTAAGATACCACTACACACCTGTCAGATTGTAAGATGACAGGAAAAATAATGATGATTGTTGAGGGATGGGAAAACTGGGACATTGAACATTGTTGGTGGAGTTGAACGAATCCAACCATTTTGGAGAGTAGTTGGAACATGCTCAAAAGTTATCAAACTGTGCATACCCTTTGATCCAGCAGTGTTACTACTGGGATTATATCCCAAAGAGATTATAAAGAAGGAAAGGGACCCGTATTGCACGAATGTTTGTGGCAGCTCTTTGTAGTGGCTAAAAACTGGAAACTGAATGGATGTCCATCAGTTGGAGAATGGCTGAATAAATCATGGTATATGAATATTATGGAATATTACTGTTTTGTAAGAAATGACCAACAGGATGATTTCAGAAAGGCCTGGAGAGACTTACACGAACTGATGCTGAGTGAAATAGCAGGACCAGGACATCATTATACTTCAACAAAATACTATATGATGACCAGCCTGATGACCAGCCATCCTCAGCAACAGAGATCAACCAAACTCATTTCCAAAGGAGCAGTAATAACGAACCAGCTATTCCAGAAAAAGAACCTGGGAGATGACTAAAACCATTACATTGAATTCTAACTCCTATATTTATGCACACCTGCATTTTTGATTTCCTTCACAAGCTAATTGTACAATATTTCAGAGTCTGATTCTTTTGTACAGCAAAAAACGTTTGGTCATGTATACTATTGGGTATCTATATTTTATAATATATTTAACATCTACTGGTCATCCTCCATCTAGGGGAGGGGGTGGGGAAGAGGTGAAAAATTGGAACAAGAGGTTTGGCAATTGTTAATGCTGTAAAGTTACACATGCATATATCCTGTAAATTTAAAGGCTATTAATAAATAAATAAATAAATAAATAAATTAGAGGAACACAGGATAGTTTACCTCTCAGACCTGTGGAAGGGGAAGGAATTTATGACCAAAGAAGTAGAGATCATTACTGATCACAAAATAGAAAATTTTGATTATATCAAATTAAAAAGTTTTTGTACAAACAAAACTAATGCAGACAAGATTAGAAGAGAAGCAATAAACTGGAAAACATGTTTACAGTCAAAGATTCTGATAAAGGCCTCATCTCCAAAATATATAGAGAATTGACTCTAATTTATAGGAAATCAAGCCATTCTCCAATTGATAAATGGTCAAAGGATATGAACAGACAATTCTCAAATAAAGAAATTGAAACTATTTCTAGCTATATGAAAAGATGCTCCAAGTCATTATTAATCAGAGAAATGCAAATTAAGACAACTCTGAGATACCACTACACACCTATCAGATTGTCTAGAATGACAGGAAAAGATAATGCGCAATGTTGGAAGGGATATGGGAAAATAGGGACACTAATATGTTGTTGGTGGAATTGTGAATACATCCAGCCATTCTGGACAGCAATTTGGAATGATGTTTAAAAAGTTATCAAACTGTGCATACCCTTTGATCTAGCAGTGTTCCTACTGGGTTTATATCCCAAAGAAATTTTACAAAATGAATCCACATAAATCATCAGCATTTTTATACATCACTAACAAAATCCAAAAGCAGGAGATACAAAGAGCAATTCCATTTAAAATAATTGTTGATAGTATAAAATACTTGGGAATCTTTCAAGGGTAAGTCAGGAATTATATGAGAAAAACTACAAAACACTTTACACACAAATAAAGTCACATCTAAGCAACTGGGAAAATATCAAGTGCTTTTGGATAGGTCCAGTGAAAATAATAAAGATGACAATACTACCTAAACTATTTACTTAGTGCTCTACTAATCAAACTCCCAAGAAATTAATTTACTCACATAGAAAAAATAACAAAATTCATCTGGAAAAACCAAAGGTCAAGAATTTCAAGGGAATTAATGCAAAAAAAACAAGCAAAAATAAAGGTAACCTAATTGTACTAGATCTAAAACTATGTTATAAAGAAGTGCTTATCAAAATCATTTAATACTAGGCTAACAAATATAGCAGTTGATCAGTAGAATAGGCTAGGTTTACAGGGCAAAATAGTGAATAAGTATAGCAATCTAGTGTTTTACAAACCCAAAGACCCTGATTAGGATAAGAATTCATTATTTGACAAAATCTGTTGGGAAAATTGGAATATGGCAGAAACTAGGCATTGACTCACACATAATACTACATATCAAGATAAGGTTCAAATACGTTCATGATCTAGACATAAAGAATTATATGACAAACAAATTAGAAGAACATAGGATAGTTTCCCTTTCGGATCTATAGAGGAGGAAGGAATTTGTGACCAAAGAAGAACTAGAGATTATTATTGATCACAAAATGGATAATTTTGATCATATTAAGTTAAAAAGCATTTGTACAAACAAAACTAACACAGACAAGATTAAAAGGGAAGCAATAAACTGGGAAAACACTTTTACATCCAAAGGTTCTGATAAAGGCCTCATTTCCAAAATATATAGAGAATTGACTCAAATTTATAAGAATTCAAGCCATTCTCCATTTGATAAATTGTCAAAGGTTATGAACAGACAATTTTCAGATGAAGAAATTGAAACTATTTGTAGTCTTATGAAAAGGTGCTCCAAATCACTATTGATCAGAGAAATGCAAATTAAAACTACTCTGAGATACCACTACACAACTCTCAGATTGGCTAAAATAACTGGAAAAAGTAAACACACAAACACACACACACACACACACACACACTCATAAAGAAAATACCAGATATGTCTTGATTTTTAATGTATCGAACTTATTATAAAAGTGGAAGGTTCATTTATTGAATAATTTCTAGTGTTGACTTACACATAAATTCAATTTAAATGAGACAGAGTTGTACAAAGTCAGCAGATTCACTCTTTTCCTGTGCCATTGAAATTTAGTGTCAGGACTACAATCAAGATGACTGGTGATGGCCTAGCGTGGATATATAAACCTGGTATTTTTAATGTTTAACCAGATTCTTAGTACACCACTGTACCTATTTTGACCATCTTTGTGACCATTACACCAAATTTCCCCTTTGGCAAAAGTCTTCACATGCTTGGGGTAGACAGTCTATTCACTAACAGATTTGAGATCTGTCTGTCAGTTACCCTCAAACTGATTCAGTCTATCTGCAGAAATGGTTGATAGAGTGTTACCAATGCAATATAACAACTGCTTATACCTGCCACAAGTGAGAGTTATAATCAGATATATACCACAGGAGGATGACTAACCTTGAAAAGGGCCAGACATGCAATCATATCAGAGTTGCTACTACTTATGAATACTTATGCATTCCATGTTTTCAGTATGATAAGGTATAAAGCAATAATACAAATTGTTATTATTGTTATTCATATACAAGTAGAAATTCTAGCTATAGCAATAAGAAAAAAAATTGGATGAATTTTCACAGACAAATTTGATACACAGTCATTTCTTTATGTAGATGACAGAACTGTGCTCAGAAAATACTATAGCATCAACTAAAAAAATGAAAGAATAGCTACAACAAAATTTTAGGATACAAAGTATATCTATATAAATAATCACCATTCCTTTATATTACCAATAAAATGAATAGAAGTAGAAAGAGAAATTCTATTTAAGATAACTACTTCTAAAACAACTTGGACCTTGTCTTTTATTGCCTTATTAAGCATAAAACTACTTAAAATAGTATTATCTACATTGTCAGTTTTATTAACAAGCTATTCTGGAAAGGGAGCCTCAGTACAACCAAAGCTCCTTATCTATTCACAACTAATAACTCTCAGGAGTTTTAACCAATGAACAATAGAATGTTTGACTTCCAAAATCCTCTTGGTTAAGCACACAGCTTTGAGAGAGAGAGACTGGGAAAGATATTAAAACTATAGCGAGCATGAATTTATGGAAAATTTCTAGCTTAATATAAACATTGAAAATGACTTCTATAAATTGCGAACAATCCAAATGACAAATTTTATTGATTTTTAAAGCGTGAGTCTGTCTAAATGAAGAGAACCTCAATATATCAATAGATTGATTACCAGGTGATAGATTCTTTGATCATGATAACTTAGGAAAAAAGAAAAGAAAAATATAACATAAGCCTGAGTTTTTTGTGACCTCTTCTTCAACCCCAAAGCAATGAAATAACTGAAAATAGTTTACTAAGAGCAATTCCATTTTTACACTACCTTGAAACATTTCCTTAATTGTTATTATTTTAAACATGAAATATTGTGCATTAACCATGATATTATGGAACATACTAGAAGAACTGAATCACATACATTTTGAGAAAAATTACCATTAGAAAATTTTGAGTTGCTTTTAATGGCTCTGACCTATTTTAAAAAGTAAATATCCATATTTTTTAACATTACTCCTGAAATATTCCAGAATTAAACATTGTGGAATATCAAGGTATAAAAATTATTAAAGTTATTGGTTGTCAGAGAAATAATGGAATGTGTTGGAGTGAGTTGCAACACATTACCTATAAAAGAGCTGCCATATAAAAATGTCATCAGAAAAATACACCATTGGAAAAGGACTCTCTAGTCATAGAACAGGAGTAAGGAATAACCAATAGATAGTTTTCATATCCCATTGATATCCAAACAGTCAAGAGAGCCTGAGGAAAGTTTATAACATTTAATAGGCCTCCTAATAGATAGAAGCATAATGAAACAATAAGCCCTAGCCGATGCAATAGTTAATTATCCCATCATATACTCACATATTAAACAAGGTTATTTTTTCTCCTTTACAGATGCCACTGAACTTATTAGTCACAAGTACAACACTGAGCAGCAGTGATCACTGCCAGTCTGGGACAAAACATCATGACATGTATCTGACAATCCTCATTCATCTTAATTATTTAGTACCCTTCCAAATGTCAGAAATTATAGACTTTTAATGGCGAATTGGAGTCATATAAATAAATAAATAACTGCAATAAAAAGTTTATTTAAGTATATGTAGAATATTTTTAATATGTCAGTGTTATTATATTTGCATATATACATATGTACATATAAATTTGGACAGTTAATCATCTTTTAACTCTCTGATATTATATATATATATATGCTCTCAGATATTTTATATATATATATATATATATATATATATATACACTCATAATTAAATGTTACTAGATTTGTGTAGAGGGCTGGAACTTTGGAAAAGTATACTTGAAACAAGGTGTTAACTCAGTGGAACTGATGAAATGATGGTTCTCTAGTTCACATATATATAATTAGTACTTAGTATGATGATGTTCTCTAGTAAGTACTAAGTATTTATATATATATAATCTGCCCTTGTCTTGCATTGCATATTATGCAAAATTTCCTAAATTATTTAGGAATTTTATAACCCTTTTCTTTTAACAATGAATTAAATATATATTATTTATTAAATGAGCATTTGGGGATTCTTGACTTGCTTTTATTCCACTCTGACTATATATAAAGTCCTATATATAAAGTCTGATGAAATTACTTCTATTTATAGCCCTAAATCCAGAGGCTTTGAGCATTTCCAGGGAAAAGGCAAGTCAATTTGCATTCTGTAACTTCACTCCAAACTGGTTTAACAGTAACACAGAAACAGCCATAGGGCAAATCTTCATTGTTATCCTCACCAAAGGACTTTTCTTTGTTGTTTCTTGCCTCAGGACTTTCTCTTCAACTAAGTAGAGAAATGACCTAGACTGTAATCTCCATGGGGACTTGAATAGGTAATTAATTGTAGTTTCTGAGTTGCTCTATCAGCAAGTCAAAACAAAATGCATCAGCTTTACCTTAGAGGAGTTTCTGGAATACAACTTAAAAAATGTAGGTTGGTTGCCCTGTCAGCAAACTTTGATGGGAAACAACTGGTAGCTAAAGTTCTTAATATGAATGCCTTAGAAGCCTTGTGACATTTAATGCCCATGTCCACATATTTCATTCACTTACCTTTAAAGATTAAGCATTTATATGATAAATTTTCACCTATTTTAATTTCATTAAGTTAGTTATTCTTTATGAGAAATGGATGGGAATTTATTTCATTTTCATAATTATGAAAATTAAATTACAGAAATGAAACAAATTAGAAGATTTAAATCCACAAGAATATCAAAGAATAATCAAAGGTGGGGCTATCTTCCTCCAAAAAAATGTAAGCTCCTTGGTGGGGCTGGGACTAGCTTTTGTAATTAAGGGTGGTGACCAGAGATTTGAAAATAATCTTTTGTTCATTGCCTCTAGTTTTCCACTATTATCTTCCTTCTAGAATATAAATTCCTTGGGGGCAAGAACTGACTATGTAATGAAGAGTGCATAATTTCTGTTATATCCAATTAATGGAGAATCTGGGAAGGGACTTGTGCTTCAGCATAGAAAATAAAATACTGCTTTTAGAGTTTCAAAGGTGTGTCTACTAATCTAGGCACTCAGGCTTGCAAAAATGTAAAATAAATCTTTCCTTTACAAAACGTAAAATGAATCTGTGAGTCAATGAGGTTCTTGGCAAGATATTTCCTTTCTAAATGCTCTAAATCATCATTGATTAGAGAAATGCAAATTAAAACAATTCTCAGGTACCATCATCTCACACCACTCAGGGAAAGACAATGATAAATGTTGGAGGGGATGTGGGAAAAGTGGGACACTAATGCATTGTTAGGGGACTTGTGAAATGATCCAACCTATGGAACTATGTCCAAAGGACTATAAAACTGTGCATACCCATATTGGGTCAAAACCCAGAAGTGCCATTATTGGGTCTGTATCCCAAGAAAATCAAAAAGGAGGGAAAAGGACCCATATGTGCAAAAATATTTGTAGCAGCTCTTTTTGTGGTAGCAAAAAAATTGGAAAATGAGTCTATGCCTATTAACTGGTAAATGGCTGAACAAGTTGTGGTACATGAAGGTAATGGATATTATTTTTCTATAAAAAAAATGAATAACAAGATTATTATAAAATGCCAGGAAAGATTTACATGAACTGATCTGAACAGAACAAGATGAACCAGGAATACATTGTACACAATAATAGCAAGAATAGCAAGATGATGATCAACTATGAAAGGTTTGGTTCTTCTCAGTGGTTCAGTGAACAATTCCAATAGACTTTATACAGAAAATGCCAGCTGCATCCAGAAAAAAGATCTAAGGAGACTAAATGTAAATTAACACATTCTATGTTCACTTCTTTTTTTCTCTGTGTGTGTGTGTGTGTGTGTGTGTGTGTGTGTGTTTTATCTCTCTCCTGGTTTTTCCTTTTGCTCTTTTTTTTTCCTGTCCTAACATGATTCATAAAGCAATGTGTATTAAAAATAAACTTACACAATAAAGATATTTTGTTTCTTATATACTATCTAAGAAACATGATTGAGCAATGTTAGTTTTGAATTCCACTATATCCATTAAAAATACTGTAATTGAATTCCATTATTTATATGATTTTCAGGGTTTTGTTATCAGTCCTACTACGTAGGGTCAGGAAAGTCGCATGACCTCAATAGTGTCCCTTTTCACCTCATCTAGAGAGGAAAAACTAGAATGTATAATAAAATAGATGAATGTTATAAGCATGAATCAAGAGGATTTAATCTATATCCTTTTAAATAAATTTATTCTTATCAGACTTAATGAGCTGCTCCAAAGAAGAGACTAGGATTATTAATCCTCTAAAAGGGAAAATATAAGGGATATTTGATATCTACCTTTAAATATGTGAGATTTCATTATATGGTAGAGCGATAATTGTTTTTCTGGTTGTTCTCTGAGGTCAAAACCTTCAGTTGTATGTTATGAAGAAGAAAATGTAGGCTTCTAATCTGTACAAATCTAAGCAAACTTCTTAAAGAAGAAAGAAAAAAAGTATTTTTAAATGCTTAATATGTGCTAGATAGGGGCAGCTAAGTGTAACTATGTTTAGGGTGTTTAGCTTGGAATCAGGAAGATTTATTGTGGTTAGCACAACACAAATGGACTACTGGCAATTGAAAATGAGGAGACAGGATTGCTGATAATTCAACAGAACTGTTTATTGAGAGAAATCATGTTGCTTATATATCTTAAAACAATTTGTTACCATGAAAACATTGTTCTTATGCTCAAAAAGTTATCAAACTATGCATACTCTTTGATCCAGCAGTGTTACTACTGGGCTTATATCCGAAAGAGATCTTTTTTTTTTTTTGAAAAAAATTTTTTTTATTATAATAACTTTTTATTGACATAACCCATGCCAGGGTAATTTTTTTTACAACATTATCCCTTGCACTCACTTCTGTTCTGATTTTTCCCTCCCTCCCTCCATCCCCTCCTTTAGATGGCAAGCAGTCCTATATATGTTGAATATGTCCTAGTATATCCTAGATACAATATATGTATGCAGAACCAAACAGTTTTCTTGTTGCACTGGGAGAATTGGATTCAGAAGGTAAAAATAACCTGGAAAGAAAAACAAAAATGCAAACAGTTTACATTCATTTCCCAGTGTTTTTTTCTTTGGGTGTAGCTGCTTCTGTCCATCATTGATCAATTGAAACTGAATTGGGTCTCTTTGTCAAAGAAATCCACTTCCATCAGAATACATCTTCATACAGTATCGCTGTTGATGCATATAATGATCTCCTGGTCCTGCTCATTTCACTCAGCATCAGTTCATGTAAGTCTCTCCAAGCCTTTCTGTATTCATCCTGCTGGTCATTTCTTACAGAACAATAATATTCCATAACATTCATATACCACAATTTACTCAACCATTATCCAATTGATGGGCATCCATTCACTTTCCAGTTTCTAGCCACTACAAACAAGGCTGCCACAAACATTTTGGCACATACAGGTCCCTTGCCCTTCTTTAGTATCTCCTTGGGGTATAAGCCCAGTAGTAGCACTGCTGGGTCAAAGGGTATGCACAGTTTGGTAACTTTTTGGGCATAATTCCAGATTGCTCTCCAGAATGGTTGGATTCGTTCATAACTCCACCAACAATGTATCAGTGTCCCAGTTTTCCCACATCCCCTCCAACAATCATCATTATTTTTTCCTGTCATCTTAGCCAATCTGACAGGTGTGTAGTGGTATCTCAAAGTTGTCTTAATTTGCATTTCTCTGATTAATAGGGATTTGGAACACTCTTTCACATGAGTATTAATAGTTTCAATTTCATTGTCTGAAAATTGTCTGTTCATATCCCCAAATAGATCTTAAAGAAGGGAAAGGGACCTGTGTGTGCATGAATGTTTGTGGCAGCCCTCTTTGTAGTGGCTAGAAACTGGAAACTGAGTGGATGCCCATCAATTGGAGAATGGCTGAATAAACTGTGGTATATAAATAATATGGAATATTATTGTTCTGTAAGAAATGACCAACAGGATGATTTCAGAAAGGCCTGGAGAGACTTACACGAACTGATGCTGAGTGAAATGAGCAGGGCCAAGATCATTATATACTTCAACAACAATACTATATGACGACCAATTCTGATGGACCTGGCCATGCTCAGCAATGAGATGAACCAAATCTGTTCCAATGGAGCAGTAATGAACTGAACCAGCTACGCCCAGAGAAAGAACTCTGGGAGATGACTAAAAACCATTACATTGAATTCCCAATCCCTATATTTTTGCCCACCTGCATTTTGGATTTCCTTCACAGGCTCATTGCACAATATTTCAGAGTCCCATTCTTTTTGTACAGCAAAATAACGATTTGGTCATGTTTACTTATTGTGTACCTAATTTATATTTTAATATATTTAACATCTAAAAAAAAAAAAAAGAAAAAAAACATTGTTCTGTAACCAACCCTGGTTTTTGTTTTCTATGATCTAACTCTCTGAAGCATGTTGTTAATTTCTAGGGACTCAGTCTTATTTAAAGTGCACAATGCCCCAGTAATTGTGCCAGGACTTTATGTTTTCTCATGATTTCAAGCTTAAATGAATCTTTGATTAATCTTAGGAAGAGGAGAACATCCCACTTACTAAAGTTTCTAGCTTCCTGGAAGTTCTCTACATCTCTTTTTTTGTTTATTGAGGGTGCTCTGAAGTCTTAAAGTCTGAGATCCTTTCTGTGGACTTAGTCCACAATACTTTTAATTATAGTCAGAAAACAGCTGACCAGAGTAGGTCCACAGATACAGATACATAAGAGCAAAATTACAGCAAATGCTGAGTATAATTTCATGCCCAATGACACTGAATGTTCCTTGTGCTTTCTTAATCCAATCAGCAATTGTTTGGGCAGTCTGGTCAGGTTCTAGATTTTCATGTGTTTCTTTATTTAACATGATCTTCAATATCCAATGTAACATTTGAATTTCCCCATGATCCATTAAGGTGATTTCTAATTTTATCCCATTCCCACTCTGACTCATGGTATTCCTTATTAATCATACAGAAACTAGTGAATATGTAATCACACACCAATCTTTTTCTAATCCTCAATATTTCTACTTCTTGTCCTATTTCAAGCACATCCTCCCTTAATTGATTTATAGCTTCATAAAACTTATTTTATTCTGTATAGCAAACCCTTTAGAGATGTTCATGCAAATAATTAGTTTGAACCACTTGATTTCGAATTGTGGTTCGAGACACTGGAAGCTAAAATAAAAATTAATGCAATTATACCAAAAACAACACATGAAATACATGTTTACTTTCTACTTTTGCTGAGTAAATGTTCAGTGTTCTCCAAAAGAATGGTCTGCTTGGGTGTGATACCAACTATTACTCTGCATAGGTGACATATAAATGAAGGTTTCATGATAACAAATACAATACTGATATTAACCTTATTTCCTATACATTCAGAAACCTTACAAGTAACATTATAAACTTCTTCTACATTTGTTATGGTTTCTTAGCCAATTTCTTCCCACATGAAAGCATAATCATTCCCCAAACATGCCTGCACAGTAGCATTACATGATCCATTCTTATTTGTATTCTGAATATATCCCTCTATAAGAGCAAACAGTAATGTAATTTTCAAAATCTGAGAATTCCCCTTTTGATTATTTCCCCACCAGTCTGGTTTGGGGTAACCTCCATATATATGGTGATTATGAGATTCATTATGCCACAATACATGAGTCTGATTCCAAGTGTGACAAAGTCTCTGCTTTATTCTCCGATCCAGAAAGGGAAGATCAGCTTCTTCAGAGTCCCATAGATCCTGATCTGGACAAGGTGATATATGTATTCCCCAGTTGGGAATTGTTTCACAGTTCTGTCCCAATATATCTGAAACAGTAGTCATTAGATTGAGGAAATGTATGCTTTGTAGCATTACAGACTAAGAGCCTTTTTTTTATTTTTATACAATTGGAGGGTTGTAACATTCTACTAGCCAAAAGCATGTGAAAAGGATTATATTTACAACAAAAGTGAATAGATTATATTGGACTACAGCTGTCAAAGCTAGCATGTGGAGTAACACATAGGGGAGGATCATTAATAAGCCTAGTAAAATAAAACTTAATGATTGAATTATTTGATTCCTCTCCATGCTCATCAATACCAAATTCCTTAACTAAATATTGAGATCTATGACCATACAATAGAATTTCAGGAATGCCTTCTCCCCATCCAACTACTCTCACCTAAGGTGGGTTTTGTATAATGCCCCAGAAGCTTTTGGATTTTCCTTCTCCCAATTTAAGTTGTACCAGCTCTAGGGCCAGTTGCAGGAGCCATGCTGCTCAATTCCCTTTGCAGTGGAGTAGACCTCTCTGAGACTTCTTTTCTTTTATTTTCATGTTCTGGATCAACTTGGACAGGGTGGCTACTTCTTTCCAGGATTCATGTGGCTCCTTCATCTGTGGAAATATAAGGAAAACCTCAGACCTGTATTATTACCTTATCAGGGCCCCTTCACATCCTGTTGACATCCTTCCACATCACAAATTGTGATGGGAAGACCAGATGGCAGAGCTGACTCCTTTACCTTTTCTGTTCCTCTTAGTTTGAGGAAAAATATGCTATAGTGAAGAAAAATATGTTAGCTGGATTATGGGACATGTTATTCAATGTGAGATAATTAATAGCATATAGTGCTTTAGCTAGGCTCTTCTTGGGGTACTTCTATTCCCCTTTTTGTTTTTCAAGAATGACTTTCAATATTCTAGTCTTAGGCTCTATTTCTAGTTTTGATAAGCAAATTTTTATATTATACAAAGAGAGGTAATCAGAAGAGACTGTCTGAGGACCTTTCTCTTTGCATACTTTCTCTGATAATGATTTGGGGGCCACTGGGGAACTAGGGCTCATTGTTGTAAACAAGTGTAAAAATGTTCTTAACCTATTTTTCTTAGCCTTTACTCCCCCTTTTTAACATGAGTAACTGTAAAAATTTAAGATCTTACCCTTTATTCTTCACTCCTTTAACTATTTGCCCTCCCATTGTTTTATGTTTCTGTTTACTCTGAAAAATGAAAAATGAGACGTCCACTGAGCAGCCTTGATGAAGCCTTTCCTGTACTTTGAATTAGGTCTTTTGTCCTCTGGCTACCCAGGGGGTACCAACCACTAGAAGACGGTCTATGATACTGGTTCTTGTCAGGTGGTTGCTTCCCTTGTGGGCTGCTTAACCAGATCAGTGCTTGATTGGATCAGGGCCCCTCTTTGGGAGCCATTTGTTTTGACCAGCACAGCACAAATGGGCTAGTGGAGGATGAAAATGAGAAGAGAAGGTTGCTGATAATTCAACAGAGCTGTTTATTGAGAGAAATCATGTTGCTTATATATCTTAAAACAATGTGTTAGTATGAAAAACATTTTTCTATAACCAGCCCTGGTTTCTGTTTTCTATGATCTAACTCTGAAGCATGTTGTTAGTTTCTAGGGACTCAATCTTATTTAAAGTTCACAATGCCCCAGTAATTGTGCCAGGACTTTATGTTTTCTCAAGAATTCAAGCGTAAATGCACCCTTAATTAATTTTAGGAGAAGGGGAACATCCCAGTTACTAAAGTTTCTAGTTCATAATTAGCAAAGATTATATTAATATTCAAGTCTTCTAACTTGACCATATTGTGGTGCTTTCTTCACACAAATAAATGGTTTAAAAGAAATTAGAGGTAAGTTAACAAATAATGCACTATTAACTATATGAGATAATGCTGTCAAGACAAAATTAATTTTAATTTTTTTGTTTTTTTTAAATAAATAGACCATATCACATTTGCAATTAAGATGGGAAGAGGAAGATATATATTCAATACTTTTAAATACTTTTTCTTATAAGTGATGAATTTTTTCTCCCTTTTCATATTTTCCTCTTGCTTAATGATCTCATGCAACTTTTTTAATAAGCTTCTTCTCATATGACTTTAACAATTACTTTTGCTGCAATTCCAATTGTTTTATTTCTCATCTTTGACAAAATGCCCACATGCACTGGATCTCTTAAGAAATACCTAGCAGGCCACCAATATTTCAAGCAAAGGGTAGGAGGGAATATATCTAATTTGAAACAGTTGGCATAGCACAGAATTTTTAAATGCCACTGGTCTCAAAATAAATTTAAGACCTACAAAAAAATCTTTATTATGTCAAGAGATGGTGTGTATATAAATGCGAGTTATGTAAGGTCTTATTCAGCTCTTTTTTTTCCAATGCTCAAGATAATATATCAAGATTCCTAGACATTTAAAAATGATCTATGATCAATTTAAATATAGGTTTTGTTTGTTTCTTTTGGAAAGGAGAGCCTGAATATATTATTTAATTTGTGTAAGGAACTTCTGAGGAAATTCCCTTTATGAATATAGATTAGTCACTATTCTTCAATTTAGTCTTAGAAAGCTATTCTGAAGGAGGAAAGGGTGAGACTAAGAAATGAAGTAATATCATAGATTTAAAGATAGAAGGTATTTTAGAGACTAAAAAATCCTCCCTCTCCCATCCTATTTTATAGTTGAGTAAATTGAAAATTAGGGAGATTAAGTGACTCGTCTGAGTTTGCAAAATAGTAAGCCTCTGAGGGGAAAATTTGAATTCAAGTCCTTTGACTCCAGATCTAGTGTTCTATGCCTCATTATACGTTGCTCTGAATGATAGTCTCTGTCAGAGATTGGATTCAAACATAGTTTTTTTTTTGTTGTTGAATGTTTGTTTGTTTTTTTAAGATCAGTTCTTTTTCCCATTGAGCTTTAGGGTAGTAGCTGGCAACTTAATTTATGCTTATGACAAACTATTTCTATTATGTTTCTATGTATACAAAGAGTTAACCAAAATAAAAGTAATCTTCATATCAAGAACAATTACCAGTGTCCTTTTTGTACCAGAGCAGGTGTTTAAACATACATGTAAACTGACTGACAAATTGTTCTCCTTAGTTTCAAAAGGAAACAAAGAATATAGAAAAAATATTTTTTTCTTTTCTTAGATGTCCAGGAGAAGAGAGAATGAAAATAAAATCATATGTCTTTTTTCCACTAATCAAAGGAAAGAAGTACAAGAAATGATAGCTATTCTGCAGTATACAAAAAACCACATATCTTCTCAAAAAACTTTCTAGTCAATAATTCTCTACCTAGTACTTCTGTGGTTGATTTTTAAGCCCACATGTGTCTTTACACTTATGTTCTGGTAATCCAGTGGCTCTAATGATCATCAGTTTGAGATCTTCTCTACCAGTACAGATCACAACTGAACCATTGTTTATTATTCAATTTTTTTCTATTTTCCTGTATAAATACAGCAAATTTCAAAAAAAAAAAAATACCCCAAAACAAAACAAACAAACAAAAAAAACACAGATGATCTTTAAGCTTGGATAGGAAAAAACAGCATTAATTATCTGGAATCTTTAATAAATTATTATTGTGGGAGATTCCAGGTTACTTTCCTATTCCCTTGACTGAAATAACTATGTTAGTTAAGGTGGGTGATATTTTTTATCTTTCTAGGAACTCACCAAGGTATCACAATATGGCAAAAGGAAATTTGTTGCCTTCAAAGGATCCTGTTAGGTTGGAATTATAGAGATGATAATCAGGTTGTCAAAGGTGTTTTTTTGCTTGTTAACTATGTTTTTTTTTTTTTTTTCCAAGATAAAATAAGTTACTTATTTAAAGGATTACTTGGAGTTTTCTCCAAGTCCAGCACTCTGATGACAAAGACACTGTAGTATTTATTTAGTTAGGAACCCTTCTACATCCTTCTACAAGCAACAGACATTGAGTTTTCTTCAAATGCAATAGGGATGACCAAGATGTCTTACTTTGATTACATTCTAATGTAGAAAGGAATTTTTGGTGATATCAGAACAAGGTCAAAACTGTGCAGATTTATAACAAGATGTTTTATCACATCAAAAAGTCTATCCTACATGGAATCATAGAATAATATATTTATGAAATTAGGAATGAAAAATAAGAAACTCTATTGATCAATGCTATGCAAGGAAATGATTAAATCATTTAAAAATAGGATAAAATATTTATTATGTCCTTTCCCCAAAAAATATTTCAACACAAAACCTGATGAACATAACTACATGTGTTATGCTAACTATTTCATAGACTTACAGGTAATAAATATCTATATTTCAAATAAAAATTCAAAGATATAATGGAGACCTCTATCAAAACATTATTCTATTTTCAAACAAATACTGAAAGAACTGTTGTGTAAAGTTGAACAGATATAACATTGATACAGAGAACGTTAAAAACATTTTAATGTATGTCACCACGTGAAATACTCATAATCTTCAAAATAAATGAAACAAAAATATTTCAGAATATTACTAGTAAAGTAGATCAAATTTATATAAGACCATAATAAAGTTTTTATCATCCTAGAGGCAGCTAATTGTTTCAGTAAATAAGATAACTTGATCTGGAATCTGAATGACATGAATAAATCCAACTCCAAATATTTCTTAGTTTTGTGATTCTGGTCAAGTCACTTAAACTCTTTTTTCCTCACTTTTTTCAACTGTAAAAGGCAATAGTAATGGTTGTTATCTCCAGAGTTGTGAAAATCAAATATGTTAGTATTTTTGAAGTGTTTAGGAAAGTGTCTGACACATAGCATATTCTTAATAAATATGTGTTTATTCCATTTCCCTCTCTTTTCTATTGTCTCATTGGAATTGCACTAAACCCAATTTCAACAAATCTCCAATAGATTAGCTTAAACATTAAGCTTATTCAACTTTTTAAAAAAATAGCTATTTTATGTAATTGTATAACAGGCCAGAAAATGACAAAAAGGATACAAATTTGAAAGGGTAGTGACTTGTGCAAATAACACTTGTATCTGATTTCTATCCAAAAAGAAGAAAATAATGTGATGATGGTAATGTAATGATAATGGTGATGATAATAAGAAAAGTAAAAATGACTTTTACTATATCCCTGTCCTCAACCATTTTGAAATCATTTTACTGTTCTCTGAAATGCTCTGCTAGCCTAATAATCTTTGAAATTATTTGAGTATTGCACCAGTGACAGTTTAAGATTTTTCTTTCAAGAACTAGTCTGGACAAGTTTGGAGAGATTATCATGTTGAAAGTAGAATAATTGATATTTTGTCTTAGATATCCCCCTGAATATTATTTATTTATTTATTTGTAGACTGGTTGTGATGTGCAGTGAGTGCCAAAGACTTGGGAGACAACAGTTATTGCTAAAGTTGAAAGAAAGAATTTTTTGCTTCAGAAATTATGTGGAATTTTCTGGTTGACAATAGTATCCCAGATAACATTCTGCTATGGCTTTAGTTATGTGAAAGAAAATGGTTGCTCATCTCCCAGAAATTTTAGATCTTGCTACCAGATGTGGTCAAGGTGAGGGTGAGTACTGGTCTCTGGCAGGAATAGTGGGGATTGTTCTAATGCTGAAAGGAGAAAATTTGTTTTGTGAAAAGGTAAAGTTTAAATAAACATTCATGGCCCTAACATATTGTTTGTTCTTAAAGAGTGGATGTCTAATTTGTCATTAAAAATTAAGTATTTCAGCCTTGAAATCAGGAAGACCTGAGTTTACACCTCAGACACTTAACATTTCTTAGTTGTGTGACCTGAGCAAGTCACTTAACCCCAATTGTCTCAGTAAAATAATAAAAATAAATAAAAAATAAAAATTATGTGGTTACATTAAGCATTGTATGAAATATAAAAATCACAAGTTAATATATTCAAAAATTAAGCAAACCACAAAATTTATTTATTTTAGTAAAAAATGGATTGTAGTATTTGAATGATACCAGAACAAATAAGTGATACATGGAAAAAATTTATCTGTTCTGCATACAGTCATAAATTTAGGATTTTTCTTCCATCAATCATGGATAGAAATAACTAAAAAATTGCTTATTTAAAAGATCTAAAATTTGTTGCTTTGTACCTGACCACATTTATCCATTATAATTTTTCATATCTTACTGATTCCCAAAAGAACCATTTTATTTCCAATTAAATGTATATTATTTTCTAAGAAATAATTTTTGTTGTTTTCAGTTTGTGCATAAATCTTCAGCAGTTTATCTTCTAGGAGAATAGAGTAATTTTTTATTTGTCATAAGTAACATCAGATTTCTTGGTCCTCACTTCATAAAACGAGGTAGGTTACATCTCACTTTTGACCCATTATTCTTTAGTACCTTCAAAGCATTTGGAGGTGTTTAGCCTCTCTATTATTTGTCCTAGACATCAAAGATTATTTTTCCTTCATTGTAGGAGGTGTTGCCTTATACCCCTGTTCTATTTAACCACTTAAAAATGAAACTAATTTTTATAAAGAAATATATACATAAAAATATAATTACAAATATATATGGGAGCTTAATCTCCCCTCATATACCAAGTTAATTCTGTAAAGGGGAAGGGCATTAGCGTTATAGCTTAATTCAGACCCTATAGAGCACAGTCCCATGTTCTAAATTCAAAACTCCTTTCAGTCTCAAATTGCAGGCAACTGGACTGATCAAGGATTTGCTCATAGAACATGACCCCATCTTTGATATGAGCAAAATATGCTGGATGTTCCTGTTCAGCTTTCTCCCATATCTCAAAAATGATTCCAAATTTCTTCAGGGAGACTTGAGAGTGATACTTATATCACTTTTTATGATCCCAAGAGTTTCTTTGCATGAGTTCTCTGTAAAATAGACTTTTAGACAAACATATTTTAGCAAATACTGTACAGTATTAGCAAAATACTGACAACAAGGCCAGTCCATGATAGTTGTGATCTCTCTGATAGTGTTTGAATGCCTGGCAGTTGGGCAGAAGAAAGAACCTCATTATCTAGTACCTTTTCTTGCAAGATAATCTTCAGAATATTCCTAAGAAAATTAAAGTGGAAGTCATTCAGTTTCCTGCCTTGACACTTATATACCATCTATATTTCATAGATATATAGCAATGAAGTCAGCACAATGGCTCTTTAAACTATCAGTTTGGTAGATGGTCTAATATCTCTTTTCTCCCTCATTTTCCTTTGGAATCTTCCAAAACAGCTAGCTAGTTCTAGTGATGTATTTTATCAAGATTACCGACATCATCTTTGTACAGCAAGGGAAAATATACTACCAAGGTAAGTGAACTTACACACAGAATTCAAAATTTCTACATTTGCTTTAATGGATGGTTTTCCATATGTTTGGTATGGTGCCTGGCTGGTATAAAATCTTTCTTGGTATTGATTTTTAGGCCATAGTTAGCACATGCTGCAGAGAATCAATCCATATTTTGTTGCTTCTCAACATGAGAGGTGACACTGAATGCCTGATTATGTCAGAAAGTCACACATTTAACACTTCTTCCACTTTAGTCTTGGCTTGCAGCCTTTTTGAGAAAATAATTTACTTTCACTGGGCTAACCAAATTTGATGCCTTTTTCATTCTAGTTGAAAGAATCCAACAACACTGCTAAAAATACCATGTCAAAATCTTGGGAAAAGACACATATCACTGTATTTCTCCATTGATGACTTGGAAAGAATGAAAACATTGTACATTGTACATAACTGTTGTAAGCATTCCATCATGAAATTTCTATACAACACTGATGACTTCTACATCATATCACTAAATTTTGTTGTGATCATCAATAAGCCTTCACAACTGAGAGATTCAAATGAATTGTTTAGAGAGATTACCATTATATAAAGAACTTTGTTTTGTTCTTGGCATTTCTCCTGGAGTTTGTTGGACAGTAAACACCATATTGACTGTTCTTATGCCATTTCTAAAGCCACACTGGCTTTCAGGTAGTTGACTACCATCTTCCAGGTGAAGAATCAGACTATGAAAGAGCACTTTGGCAAGAATCTTGCTAAAATTAATTGAGAGAGAGAGAGAGAGAAAGAGAGAGAGAGAGAAACAAAGAGAGAGACAGACAGAGAGAGAGACAGAGACAGACAGACAGACAGAGAGCGAGAGAGACAGAGACAGAGATACCAAGACAGAGACCAAGACAGAGACCAAGACAGAGACAGAGAGGCCTCTCATAGGACAACCTATTTCCATTGCCTTTACAGAGATGGACAATGAAATATCATAGTATATAGCATCATATTTAACCATAGGTTTTCCCAGCATGGCAAATTTATATCAAAGACAGTCTTTATCAGATAAACTCTATAAGCAAAATAGAATTAAAATAGCTGAAAAGATAACATCAGATACACAAAATTTGGGACATCTATATTCTAAGTGCTCATATAGATGATTTATGCCCAGTCTATCATAGATATTCCCAAGTTTGTATTGATCAGCCAAAGCTGGATAAATTCTACCTAAATTCACACATAGAGATGCCATTTTGGTTCAATTGGAGCAAAAACTACTAATGACTTCCCTCTGAGCTTAATATACACTGTATATTTCCTGTTGTATGTAGATATTTGCACATTGTCTCAGGCATAAGAAAAATGAGCTCCTTGCAGGTAAGTGATGTTCTTGCTTTTCTGTTTTATCCCTAATGCATACCACAGAACAAGGCAAGTACAAAGTACTTAATAAGTGCTGGTAGACAGACTAACTCTTTAAAAAGTTTTCTAAATTGTTCTCTATATTGACAATTAATATATAATATGCCTCTCTTAGAAGCAGAGACTTCACAAGGCAAATGACTGTAAAAATCATTGCAAGAAGTTTTAGAAAGACCTACATAACTGAGATCCCATTTTGTTTTCTTCAGTGATAGTTAATTTTACAGAATCTTGTGTTCAAAGTAACTTTCATGGATGTTGTAGAAATAAAAAAAAAATGATCCACATGTTTGGATCATTAAGGAATGACCTCAGGGAATTGTAAGGTTTTGAGAGATAGCTGAGATTTATTCCTGTGTCGAGGCAACATCCAAATCAGTTCTCATCTAATGTTACAGATCTGTAAATACTTAGAGAAAACATGTCCCAGTCTTTAGCACTCTAACTAGAAATAGACCTAAAGTTATTTAGAGATGAAGGGACATTTTCCCAGGTTGCCTCATCATACAGTACCAGTAGCATCAGATAATGATCCTAGTTACAAGCTAGAGGTTGTCACTGACTCTCTGAAATTACATCAGTAGCATCTATTGGCTTCTCTACACTTCTTCAGGGACTTGTTGCTTTCACTCCAAAGTTTTCACTAAATTCTGCTGAGTACAAAATATTTGTCCAAGATTGCTTCCAGTTAGGGTGGGTATATGGTTTTATTGTATGTTTTAATTAAATAATTTTCATTTGTTGATTTTTAATTCATTTTAAAGTTGTTACAACACATATTAAAGATGATGAAATAAATTCTAATGATTATGCTACTAAGAATCTTTACCTATGATATATTTATGAGCAGAAATTATAAAGATAATTAAATATTAAGAAGAAAAGTATACCTGTAGCAGAGAGCCTAATTAGCTATAGTTGCCAATTGACAGGAAATATGTGAACTAGATATTGTAAGTGATTATTGAGGTATGAAATTCATACTGAAGAATCTTGGGGGAGAACAATGACTGTCTTTAAAAGAACAACTTGTGATATGTCTGTTTACTTAGAATCACCTAAGATCCTCTACAAGAGAAAACCATGATAAGACAGCACACTGAAAAAACATTATATAAAAGCTCACATCCTCAAGTTATTGTGCAATTACTCATAAAATTGGAATTTACTTTGGTAGCTGGCAATTCTGTTCAGTATAAAAATTTGCAGTTTTTAAAAATTGAGCTAAATAAAAATCATGAGTTACTATTATTATTAATATTGATAGACTAGCAAAAATTTCATATTAAACTACTGAAACAATAAATACCAATCCTTTTTGAAAGGATCTGAATAAAAGATAACAACATGCATTCCCTCCATTTCTTATAAAAGTTAAATGATATTAAGCAATAGCTTTGATGAAGAAAAAAAAATAGAATTTTTTTCCAGACATGATTCCCTTATAAAAAAAAAAAGGCAATAGCACTTTAGAATAAAAAATTAATTTGCAAAATTAGTGTGTTGGATGATTATAAGTCTTTAGCATAATTTCATAAACTGGTAAGAAATCATTGAGGGGACAAAGGAGATTGCAAAGAGATTAACATAAGACTTAATTAAGCCAAATCATGCCAAGATCATTTAACTTGATGTCAATCCAGTAAAACTGGAAGAGAACAATGAGCAGGCAGAATCAATGTTTAAAAGAAAAGGAGGAAAAGGAAAAGAAAGGAAAAGAAGGGGAAAAATCTAACAACTTTTTCATCAAGAAAAGTGGAACATAGTGTTTAGATTCTAATGACACTATTCGCATGTTGCTAAATGGGAGCAGGGAATTAAAGATCAGTGGTAGAGTACTTGACTGCATATTGAGAGGAAACTTTTGAATCCAGCTTATTCAGGAATTTTTGGAGCATCCAGGTTAAGTGGATATGGTTTTGGACTTATAATCAGGAACACATAGATTCAAATACTACTTCAGACAATTATGAGCTTGTGACCATCAGCAAATCCATTAATTTCACTGGATATTGGTTTTTTCATGCGTAAAATTAAAGGATTGTATTTGAACTTAAGGTCACATCCAACTTTAAATCTATGATCCTATTAGCCAATTTAACTCTTAATGTATGATTTTATTATCCTATGCAGTTGTAATAACATTAAAGAAGTCAAAGACGAGAAGTTAATTGTGTCAGACTAAATATACATAGAGAAAATCTTGCTGGGGAAGCATAATTTTCAGGGAATAAAATAAATAAGTTCTCATTATATTTAAAATGTGACAAGATAATGAATGACTGGAACAAATGATAGATGGTATTGCTACCAAAAACCAAACTATTGATCATTGTTATGTGAATTAGCCTATTTTCTTTTCTGCACAATAATAATATCTATCTATATTTTATAATACCCTTATCTTTGCAAATCACGTTATATATTTATCTCATAAAGCAAAAGTATTTCTTGAGAGTATACAGGATGAAATTGCATTTATATAAATATAAATATTAATGTAAATATTCACAGATGATGGATAGGTAAATAGATATAGAAGATATAAATGTTTATGTATATATTAACATGTCCATAGAACAAAATGTAGGATTCAGATTTATTTTTCATTGGTAAATAGAGGGAGAAATATTTACCCTGCACACATTAGGGCCATATGACATTCTTGAATCAGTATAAAAAACAGAAATAATTTTGTCCTATGAGCCTTTGATTATAAATATCAAATGATATATGAAAGACATAATGTACATTAACTTGTGTCTTTGTTATGGAGTATTTTTAACACAAACTTTAAATTGGAGGGAAAATTTAAGGATATTGAGGTCTTTTTTTATGAAGTTCTGAAATACTCCAATTCTGTAACTGAGATCAACAAAAACTCAGGGGGATGGGAATCAATCTAAAATGTATTCAAGAAAAATAATCAAGTAAATAGAGAAAATTTGTTTTCTAGAATCAAAATAATAATCTATCCAGCAATAAATATTTACTAACCTTCTATTATTTGTCAGAAATTGGTCAAAAAACTAAAGAAAAATTTGGGGGAGGCATACAAATCAATGTTGCCCTCATGAAGCTTACATTCTACTGATAGAAAAAAAACTAATATAAATATAACAAAATATAAAATTATATTCAAAGTAAATGTTGGGTTAAGCACTAGCATTTTGTAGAATCAGTAAAGACCTCATGTAGGTTAAACTCTGACAGAATTCAAAGCTTTTAAATTCTATGAGAAAGGAGCACATTTAGGCCTGGAGAAATACCTAAATAAAGGCAGAGAGATGGGAAGTGGAATTGTCTTGTGTGAGAGATAAACAGAAAGAGAGTGTGATCAGACAAGAGAATTTATAAAGGGGTTTGAAATCTATAATGAGATTATAATGGTAGCTAATAAAAGTACAGTGTAAAGGGTTTTGAATGGAAATTTTAAAAAAAGGGAATTTATAATTCATTGTAGAGGTAATAAAGAGATATTAATGTGTTTAAGCAATGAAGTCAAATTATCTGATATGTGCTTTCTGACTGCTTTAGTTATGGTGAATTGGAGAATTTTGAGCCAGTGAGGCTATTTAAGAAGATATTTTAAGGAGCCAGGTGAAAAATAGTCAGGGATTGAACTAAATGAATTTAGATTTGATTATTATTGAAGCAGTATCAATCAATCAATATTTATTTTTAACCTGCTAAATATCTAACATTAAATAAAATACTCCAGGAACTGTATAAGACTCAGAGGATTTAAATTACATCGACAAATTATATGTACACATTTAAATATGTGTATATTTATTCAAATGTGTGTGTATATCCCCATATATATAAACATGTATTTATTTGTGTATATATATATGTATGCAGTACACACATTTATTCATATATAATGTAAATGTAGAATCTTATAGCATGTACATATACATGCGTTATTCGCTAATGAATGAAAGTATTTTTTAATGAGAGGGGAAGTAGCAAGTGTGAATAAATGTGAAAAGACTTCACACAGAAAATGCTGTCTAGGAATTCTTTATTTTATTTTATTTTTTAAACTTGTTTATTATTTTTTCCTGTTACATTTAAAACAATTTTAACATTTATTTTAAAACTTTAATTTTTTTATATTCTCTCCCTTATTCTCACCCTCAGCCTTCATTAAGAAAGCAAATATGAAATTATGCAAAACATTTTTGTCATACTGTTAAAAAAAACATAAATTCCCTCCCCCCAAAAATCCTCATGGTAAATAATGTTCAAAAAAGAAAGAGAGATTTTGCTTTGATATGTATTCAGAAACAATCAGTTCTTTTTCTGGATATGGATAAGACTTTTCATAAAAGTCCTTCAGAATAGTCATGGGTCATTGTATTGCTGAAAATAGCAAAGTCATTCACAGCTGATGATGCCAGAACATTGTTTTTTCTTTATACATAGTACATTTCACTTTGCTTGAGTTATATGTGTCTTCTGAAGTTTTTCTGACCACATCCTGTTCATTATTCCCCATACAACAATAATATTCCATCATTACCTACAATTTATTCAACCATTCTCCAATTGATGGCCAACCCCTCAATTTCCTTTTTACTTCTCTTGCTCTAGAAAGAAAAATGCTATACATATATTTTATATGAATAAATCCTTTTGCTTTTTTAAAAATTTTCTTTGGGATTCATGCTTAGTAATGATATTGTTAGGTCAAAGTATATCCTAATTTTTAGCCCCTTTGGGCACAATGCATATGTTTTGATCATTTATCAGCTAGGGCATGGCTCTTATTTTATTTATTTATTTATTTTTAAAATAAATTGATTCTCAGACTTACACGAACTAATGCTAAAAATGAAGTAGAACCTGGAGAACATTGTACATAGCAATAACAAGTTTATATGATGATCCATTCTGATGGACATGGCTCTTTTCAACAATGAGATGATTCAGGCTAGTTTCAATGGTCTTGCAATGAAGAGAGTCATCTGCACCCAGAGAGAGGACTGTGGGTACTGAATGTAGATCACAACACAGTATTTTTACCTTTTTAATTTTTGTTTGCTTACAATTTGTTTTCTTTCTCATCTTTTTTTCTTTTTGATCTGATTTTTCTTGTGCACCTTGATAAATGTGGAAATATGTATAGAAGGATAGCGCATGTTTAACATATTGGATTATTTGCTATCCAGGACAGGGAGTGGGGGAAGGGGAGGAAAAAAAAATTAGAACACAAGTTTTCCAAAGGTGGATGCTGAAAATGATTAATATCTTTTGAAAATAAATAGTTTTAACTTAAAAAAAATTTGACTCAGTTCCATTTATAGTTGAAAATGAAACCTTATCAGAGAAATTTGCTTCAAAATTTTTTTTACAATTATTATTGCTATGTTTTCCCCTACTTATTCTATTGTTTCTCTCCTTTCACCCTGTGCCTCCCTAAAAGTGTTTTGCTATTGACTATTCCCTCCACCAATATGCCCTCTTTTTTATCACTCTCTCTCACAAATTCTCCTAATTTCCCGCAACGTAAGATACATTTCTACACCAATATAGAGTGTTAATATTATTTACTCTTTGACTTAATTCTGATGAGAGTAAGGTTCATTTACTAACCCTTTCCTTCTCCTCTTCCCCTCCACTATAAAAGCTCTTTCTTGCTTCTTTTTATAGCAGATGATTTATACCATTCCACTTCTTTCTTTTCCTTTCCCCAGTACATTCCTCTCTCACCCTTTAATTTCATTTTTTTGAAGACATTGACCCTTCATATTCAACTCATACCTGTGCCTTCTGTCTCTTGTTCTCCTTCTAAATGCCATAATAATTGGAAAGTTCTGATGAGTGAGAAGGATTATCCTCCCTTATAAGAATGTAAACCAATAAACTTTATAAAGTTCTTTGTGTCATCTCTTTCCTAATTATCTCCTTATGCTTTTCTTGAGTCATATGTTTGAAAATCAAATTTTCAATTCAGTTCTGGTCTTTTCATTATGAATTATAGAAAATCCTTTGTTTCATTGAATGGCCACATTTTTCCCTGAAGGATTATATTCAGTTTTGCTGGGTAGGTGATTTTTGGTTATATTCCTAGCTCTACAGTTAATAGAGCTCTAGTCCTTTAATGTAGAAGCTGCTTAATCTTGTGTTATCCTTAATATGGCTCTAGTTTTCTTGAATTAATTCTTTCTGTGTGCTTGCAATAATTTCTCCTTGACTGTGGAGTTCTGGAATTTGGCTATAATATTCCCAAGAGTATGCATTTTGGAAACTCTTTCAGGAGGTAATTGGTGAATTCTTTCAAATTCTATTTTACCTTTTTTCTAGAATAGCATGACAGTTTTCTTTGATAAGTTCTTGAAAGATAATGTCCAGGCTCTTTATTCTGATCATGACATTCAGGTAGACCACTACTCCTGGATCTATTTTCCAAACAAGTTTTTTTTTTTTTTTTCCTTTCCAATGAGGTATTTCACTTTTTTCCATTTTTCTTTTGGTTTTTGTTTATTATATCTTGATTTCTTATAAAGTCATTAGCTTCCATTTGCTCAATTCTAATTTTTAAGGAATTATTTTACTCAGTACTTTTGTACTTTCCCAATTGGCCAATTTTGCTTTTGAAAGCATTCTTCTTATTAACATTTTCTATTTTCTTTTGCACCATTTTTAATTTTCTTCCTGATTTTCCCTCTGTCTCTCTTACTTGATTTTCAAAATCTCTTTTGAGCTTTTCAATGGCCTAAGGCCAATTCTTATTTTTCTATGAGCCTTTTGAAATAGGAGCTTTGTTATCTTCTAAGTGTGTGGTTTGAATTTCCTTGTTACCATAGTAACTTTCTATGGTTAGAAATTTTTTCTGTTGTCTACTCATTTTCTTAGGCTATTCACGGTCTTATAACTGTTTATTAAAGTAGGACTCTTTTTCTAGGATTGAGGGTTCACTGTCCCAAGCTTTAGGGTTTTTATGTAATTGTTTTCATAGATCCTTCTAGGAATCTAATCACAAGCATTCTTTCCTTCCCTGGAACTATTAGTAGTATCTCACATTCCATACCAAAATAAGATCAAAATAGTTACATGATTTGGGCATAAGGGATGATACAATAAACAAATTAGAAGAACAATTTATTAGACAAAAAAGGAATTTATGATTTAAGAAGAACTAGAGAACATTATGAAAAACTAAATTGATAATTTTGATTTCATTACATTAAAAAGTTATTTGTGCAAACAAAAACAAGAGAGACAAAATTAAAAGGGAAGTACAAAGTTGAGAAAACATTATTACAGCCAGTGTTTCTGATAAAAGTCTCATTTCTAAAATATATAAAGAACTGTATCAAAGTTATAAGAATAAAAGTCATTCCCCAATTAATAAATGGTCAAAGGATATGAACAGATAATTTTCAGATGATGAAATTAAAGTCTTCTCTAGTCATGGGGAAAAAAAAAACTCTAAATCTCTATTGATTAGAGACAAGCAAATTAAAATAACTCTGACGTACCATATCATAAATATTGGAGGGGATGTGGGAAATCTGGGACATTAATGCATTCTTGGTGGAGTTGTGAAATGATTCAACTATTCTGGAGAGCAATTTATAACTATAAAAAAAGATCTATAAATCTGTGCATATCTTTCGACCTAGCAGTGACACTTCTGGGTCTATATCCCAAAGAAATCATAAGGAGGAAAAAAAGCCCACATGTACAAAAATGTTTGTAGTAGGGGCAGGTAGGTGGTATAGTGGAAAGAGTCCTGAAGTCGGGAGAACCTGAGTTGAAATCTGGTCCTAGACACTTAACACTTTCTGTGTGAGTCTGGGCAAATCACTTAACCACAATTGCCTCAGGGGGGAAAATGTTTGAAGTAGCTTTTTTTTTGGTAAAAATTAGAAAATGAAAAGAGGGCCATCAATTGAGGAATGGCTGAACAAGTTGTGGTATATGAAAATAATGGAATATTATTTGTCTATAAAAACAAGCTGATTTTTGAAAGTCCTGGAAAGATTTACATGAACTGATGCTTGGTGAAACAAGCAGAACCAGGAATACATTATATCCGATAATAGCAAGAGAGTGCGATGATCAACTATGAAAGATTTAGTTTTTCTCAGTGATTCAATGAGTCATGGCAATACCAATAGACTTTGGATAACAAATGGCATCTGCATCTAGTAAAAGAAGTGTGGAATTGAATGTAAATCAACATATAGTATGTTCACTTTTTGTTATGAGCTAGAACTCTGAACTTGAAACAAAGGATTCTTACAAGGTGCTAAGTCAGTGGAACTGATAGAGGCAATAGTTATCTAATTTAGCATAGTTCAGTATGATTGATTTAATCATATAAGGAGATGTTATGGGCCAGAACCTCAAACAAAGTACTAAGTGGAATTGAGGAGACAATGGTTAAATCTAGTTTAGCACTGATTTAATCCTACAACAAATAATGGTTTTCTACTGATATAATGATTGGTTTATACTCAGTGTGGGGCATATAAGCTAAGATCCTCAGCCAGGATTCAGTTGGGGAGTTTCAGGAACCAAGGCCAGACTGAAAGGCTCTCCAGAAAACTGCCCAGCCCCAGGAAGAAGATAATAAAGGATCTGGACTATAAGAAAGCTAACCGGGGCACAGGAAAGGAGACAAGACTTGGAAAGAGACAATAAAGGATTTAGACTTTAACCCTTGGCTGCACTTGTGGTGATTACTGAACTAAAATGAAGGCTGCCTCCAGAGACCCCAAGAAAACCCCAACAAGAGAAGATTACATTTTAAAGAGAATATTACATATTTTTTTGTTTTGTTTTGTGTGCATATGTCAAAGATTTTTAAAATTCAGACTGAACAATAAACATGATTTAAAATATAGCTCAAATATGTTTTCTAAAAAACATATTTGTTTCTTTCCTGGGAAAGAGAAACTCTCTTTGTTCAGCAGATTCCCCATGTATGATTCATGCCTGAATCAATGTAAGCTATACTTGGGATAAAACTTTCAAATCAATTGTTTCTTCAAACCAAAGTATAGTTATATGGTCTGGGAAAGGTTTTTTGTTTGTTTTTTTTTTTGTTTGTTTTTGTTTTTTTTTTTTAAATATAAAATCTTGCTGAAGTTCAGCTAGATCACATTTATCAATTTTCCTAGGCTATATAGTTTATACTTCTGTCTAAGTAGGAAATTAAACTGAGCTGACAATATTGGCTTTCCCCAAAGACAGGTTTCTTGCTTCACAGTATTTTTTCTG
Organism: Sarcophilus harrisii; assembly: GCF_902635505.1. Taxonomy (NCBI): domain Eukaryota; kingdom Metazoa; phylum Chordata; class Mammalia; order Dasyuromorphia; family Dasyuridae; genus Sarcophilus; species Sarcophilus harrisii. The sequence continues at coordinate 131,025,985 of NC_045428.1, forward strand.
CCAGTTAATTGGAAATTGATTCTTTGATGATTTCTTACAGTATTTTCTTTGTATAAATGGTAAAGTGACCAGCCTTTAAATATTTTTGTTTGATTTTTACTTTTTTTGAAAAATGGCAGAATGATGATATTCTAATTATAATTATTGGTGACATTTTTCTTTTATGATTTAGCAAAATAATTTCTAGTACCTTTGCAATTTTCCATTTAGCAATGTCATATTGTATATCATAAAAATCAATTATTTTAATATAGTAAATGTATTTTGGGGAGAGTCAATTGCTCCATGACTATTTCACTATTTCAGTTTGATTTGTTTCTGTTATACAAAAGGAAAACAGATAAAGTGATACATAATTTATCTGGAGATTATTTTTTTTCATATCATCAGTTACTAAAATAATAACTTTAAACATGAAAAGCAATACTATTTCCAAAGAGCACCGAGTTTCCAATATGTAGGCAACAACAAAAAACTCAAATGGTTTACTCAGAAGAAGTCCATTAAGGCATTCATCAGAACTTAATCATTTTTATTTTATAAACAATTCTAATAGTATTAGTAGATCTGGATTCTAGCAGACAGCCACTTTGAATCTACAAATTTAAAGGAAGTCTTTATAGCAAATACTCTGGCATATGACAGATTGATATCCGGTCAATCGTGTAGAAAAGAGTAGATTTATTTTAAAAAGCAGACATATGGATACAATTGTTAGTCTGTAGTAATTTAATAGTATTGGAATTTTTATACCCCGAGGATTTCTGATATTTTATAATCACAAGACATAAATTCTTCTTCTTCACTATGCAAGTCACTTGTCCTCTTTGCTTCTGGGTTCCTTAACCTAAAAAGGAAGTTGTAGATGATAGCCTGTAAATTCAATTGCAAATATTAATCTATCATTCTGAAATATGAGGTAAAGTACATAATGAATCTATTGCCTATCGACAATGTACTTATTTCTTTCCAGTTTTAATTTAGTGGGGATGCTTTAGAGTATTATCAGTAAAATAAATTACAGAATTTTTTTCTTTCTACAATAAATTTGGCCTTAAATCTGGAATAAAACCAAGAAAATCTCTTCTCTCAAAGGGCACTGTCATCCTTCATAGTCTTAAAACATTAATTTAGAGGGTTAGGCAAAATCACTACTAATAATTGTATACTTATTAAGCAGTATTAGCTAAATTATAAATAAAGGTAAATATTCAAAAATTGTAGTAGAAGGTTTCAATCGAGTTCATAGACAAGCTTGACTTATTTACTCTAACATTCCCTTTTTCTAAGCTCTTTTTCCTTAGATTTGTGATTTAAACTTAGAGTACGAATCTCCCCATAGTAAAGCCCTGGGAAAACAAAGGATAGAAAAGAGCTATAATTGATTGGATTTCTGCCACTGCTCTAAATATAATGTGCTATCAGTGGCTATCCATTCTTGCCATTTTACCCTTTTTATCGCCATTTCTCCTTTTGATCTCTGGTTCTCACATATCTATTAATATCTTGCTTATGCCTTTCTATTTCCTCTATCTAGATTTCCAAAACTTTAATGGAAATTCCTTTGTCAAAGGCATATAACTCACAACTCCAAACATGAGCTGTTCTAAATGGTTCTAAGAAGTGTTGCTCAACATTTAACAACCTTTGTGAATTTTGGACATCTTTCAAAAGCTCTGAAACCTAGAACTATGAATTAAATTTGTGAACTACTATTACTATTGATTTAATTGTGAGCATGAGCCTTCAAAATTTATAATGTATATAATACTCTTCAAAAAGTCCAATGATACTGTAAATTATATTTGGAAAATATCAATAATCATTCATTTTAAAGGGAAGCATAACAAAGCTATCTATAATGAATGTTTCATTTAAGTAAAACACTAACACATCAAATATTTCTCTTCCTGATGATATTGTATAAATAAACCATTAATATTTCAAATACAGTTGAGTTCAGTCATTGTTTTAAACTAGAAAGAGGCTGAGGTGGGATCTTTCTATGACTGGTATCATAATATCTTTGCACTGTTATTTACCTATGATATTGTGTTCCTCGTCTAACATATCTCATTTTTCAAATCTTTCTCTTATTATTTTATTACTATTGTCTAATTCCACCTGTAAGTTGAATATGGGGCTGGAAATGAATAAACCTGATATAATTTGACATAAATGAAGAAAACATAATGGAAAATCAAAGGATGAAACTATAAAAAAGTATAATTTAAGCTTGAATGCTTAAATAATAAATAAATTTTAGTATTTTAGGCAAAATTATTGTGCAAATTACCTTAGTGATATTCTACAAGTTTCTGTAATAAATTATTTTCTTTTAAAAACTGATCCTGCTTTTCTACACTTTTTAAAAAATTATTCATTGCTCCTCATGTGATATATAAAATTCTGGTTGTCGTATCACAAACTATTTTGTGTGTTTTCACATATATATGTGTAGATATGCTTGTGTGTATTAAGTTGCTAGTGTGCTAGTTGTTAAGATATCCTAGTCTTTTCATGCCCTACTTATAATATGGAACAACAGACTAAGATTGTAGTGTTCTCAAAATTCTAATTTAGTCTTTTCCAGACATTGCATAGATTTTTAGATTATTTCTTTACTTAACATAACTTACCCATATCATATATTGAGATATGCTAATAAAAAAAAGGCTTTGATAAGTGGACATATAGCTATTTGTTCATTTAATAGTAACTTAATTCCATTTCTAAGAGAAATGTAAGTTTTTTAAAATGTGTAAGGTGAGTGTGTATGTATGTATGTGTGTGTGAGTAGCAAATAAAATATTTAAGTACTTTGATAGAGAAAGGAGGACAAAAGAAGGACAAAAGGAGGACAGAGAGAGATAGAAAGAAAGAAAAAAAAAGATAGTCTCTAAATTATAATAGTAGGAAATAGACAAAAAATAAATATATATGCCCTGTTAAATAAAATAATACTTGTATTTCTTAAATTGAATATGTGAGAACTTTTGATAAAGAAAAAATAAATCATCATTCCCTTTCCACACAGCTATAGAGATTTTTGTCTGTGAGTGTTGCTTTGCTAATTTTCATATTTCCAAAATGCTAATATAATTAACACATGTGAGTATTTACGTAGGAATTTACATATATACTTACTCATATTGTACTAATAATGTAATTTAATCATATTACACTTATTGCTCCTCATGTGATATATAAAATTCTGGATGTCATATCACAAACTATTTTGTGTGTTTTCACACATATATGTGCAGATATATTTGTGTGTATATACACATTTTCATATATCATATATGTATATAAATACACATACACACATAAATATGGGTGTGACATATGAAAGACATGAAGAACAGAGGGATATTCAGATTATATATATATATATATATAATATATATATATTTTATATATATATATTATATATATATAATATATATATATATATAATATATATAATTATATATAGAGAGATTGTAAGAAATTGGTTTTTAATCCCTAGAATTAATGCTGGAAATACAGCTTTGTGAAAATGACCTAAAAGAATAGTAAGCTTCTTTTTTTTAGCCAATCATGAAATCTGGTTCAAAGTAATGAATGATTAATTACGGGGAAGATGGCCATTAATGTAGTCACAAATACTAATTAGCTTTCTCAAATTAACTTCACATTAGTGAGGTTATGGAATATTTATACATAATTTAAAAAAGTTATGTCTATATTTCTTTCTGTTAAAAATGAGGGACAATTTTTTATTCCTTATCTATTTTCAGATTTTTGAAATTTATTTTTAATTTCCTATTCTAATTCCACTGGTTTTTGATATAGGAAATGCTCAGCTTTTAAAATGTTTCATCTTGTTTTTCTCAAAAATGCTTTTTAAACTTAGCCTGAAAGAATCTAGATTTTTAAGAAACAATAATACTCATTCTGGTTTTTTTTTGTTGTTGTTTTCATTCTATAAAGTAGCCCATAGATAAACTGTGCTACACAGATGAAACCAAAAATAAATTCAAACTGAATTATTTTGTGACTTTAAATATTGTCAGATCTGGAGTTCAAAATGCAAAATTTCCTTCCTTTTGATATTAATGTTAACAAATATTATAAGCTTTCAAGTTTTGTCAAAAGGATTCTATGAAATTCATACTGTGGATGAAATTCCATTCATATTATATAAAATATTAGAAAATAATACCATTGCAAATGTTCAATACATTTTTTAATCTCTAAAATTGATATATACATGGATTATGTTTTCTTTTTTCTCAAAAAAGTTGTAAATGATGAGGTATATTAGAACTTTTTTCCTTTAGAAAAGTGAATAATGTTTTATCTTAATTTAGATTTTAGTCGACCATCCAATAATCATTTATAAAATGTGTATTATTTGCCAGACATTATGCTAAGCAATGGGGATAAAAGAAAAGAGTAAAGGCAGTCCTTCCTCTCAAAAAAGCCCACAATCTAATGGGAAAAAAACCAAAAACATGTAATAAATATTTGCATATTTATATAAAAGTTTAAGAATTATATATAATCTATATAAGAGAATAAGTAGGAAATGATTGACAAAGGGAAAGTACTAGAATTAAGAGAAATCAAGAAAGTTTAAATTACTTTAATAAAGAGACAAACAGTTGATATAACTCAAATATGTTCCCCATAGTCTTATAGTTGCAAAGAAGAGAGTGGTGAAGGCTGAAGCAGGGGAGAAGACTTTTTCCATATTTCTCCAAGTCACAGAGTGGAAATTGGATAGTATACATCAAATTTCCTTTTAAGAATATTATGATACATCAGGAAGTATGGAGGATAAGGCAATGCCATTTCTTCAGGTGTCCTTTATCATCCACTTGTTAGTTTATTCATTCACCATGACTTTCTATTTTTAGAACAGCTAGTAGCTAGCTCCACTTTAATATTTGTTCTTCTACTGCCAATGTAATATATTTTTACCCTGGGAATATTTTGTGTAACCATTTTAGAATCAAGGAAAAGAATTCCACACTGAAGCAGAGATCATGAACTACAAATGCACTAAAGTGGAAACAAAATTATTTATATTTCCATATTTTCTCTCTGAAGCACAAAAAACATAACAACCAATCTAGTATTGCATACTTCCTGATCTCATGAGTCCTCTCAAAATATCCCTAGATAAGTCTTTTATATATACATACACACACACACACACACACATTATAATTTTTGAACACTTTTTGTGTGTGTGTGTGTGTGTGTGTGTGAAATTTGGTCTCTTTTTTATCTACAGGTATACATACACACATACAAATATACATAAATGTACATATCTTTGAGTGTGTATGTAAGAAATGATAGTGAAAGAAGATGATAGTTTACTACCAGGTAATGAAGTGGAAGGACACCCCTCTACTTTGTGAGAAACATAATCTTGAAACTCTGTAGTTAGAAGTTTCTTACTAGCTCTTAATGCCCTAATACAGATGGTATTTTTATACCCCCAGATGTGCTGCCAAAAAAACCCTAAGACTTTGACAACTTGATAAACATAAAGAAATACTGTCTTATTGCCTGTCTAGGAATGGCACCCTTAGTGTGATAACTTTTGCCTCCTGTCTAGGATGAAATTCTTTTAGAATGACAAATGTATTAGGGAACTTTTATGTCTCTTTCTATAAATCTGTGTCTGAAATCGCTTGATACTTACTCCCCTGTTATGGTGAGGTTCATTCGCTAGATAGTAATAAATGCTCTTAAATTTACATTATTTTGGCTGTCCTGTATTTTCTCTTGTCTGGGCACTTCAGTACAGTTGGTAGAAGGTGGGCAGGTTGAACCATGTCTTTCAAAGGTTTTGTAGGAAGAATCAGACTTGAAGGAGGGTAATGTCACAATGGTAGATACACACATACACAAAGTGAGAGATTTTACATACATATTATGTGCCATGTTATTTGTGGGAGAAATTTTATATATATATATATATATATATATATATATATATATATACAAAACTGATCCATTTCATAGTTATGACTCTATTTCCAATTGGATTTATTAGAATTGAGAACCTGAACCTGATAGTTATACATAGTTATTCCCCCCGCCCTTTTTTTTTTTTTCTGAGGCAATTGGGGTTAAGTGACTTGCCCAGGATCAGACAGCTAGAAAGTGTTAAGTGTCTGAGACCAGATTTGAAGTCCTCCTGACTTCAGGGCTGGAGCTCTATCCACTGCACCAACTAGCCGCCCCTGTTATTTCCTTATTGATCCTGCTATAGCAAGTTATGTTCATTGCTAGGGAGAGAAAGAAATATCAAGAGAGTAGAAGAATAAAGGGAAAAAAAAGATCTGGCAAAAAGGAGGCTGATGACAATTTTTACTTTGGGTGATTTCTATTTAGTTTCAACTTCTGTTTTAGTTGAATCAGTCACTAACTGCCCATTAGGTATACAAAAGGAAAAATCAGGAAATGTTGTAGTGTAATTTATATCTTTTAGCATAGGAAGTTACTTCTTCCTTTAATATGGAATGAACTTGTATTTTTATGGGGAGAATATTTCTAAATCCAGTTTTCTTTTTCCCAAGTACACATTTTTATACATTGATGAGATTCTATACTTTGCCCAGTGTATATGTTAATTCTCTCCTATCCAATCTGGTAGTTCTTGATATAATAAATATTCATATATAAATTAAATCTGGACTGCAAATAGTTCTATTGAACATATCTGTAGGTTACTACTCAGTGCAAACAACCTATGCTAATTCTCTCTGAACAATCAAAAAAATTGTTTATTTGTAAAGAAGGGCTAAATATATATTCTTTTTTATATTTCATGGATATTGTCTTGTTTGCCTACTGAAAGCTATTCATTTATCAACATTTTTATTAATGTCTATTTTTGTTTTATTAAAGTTAAGAAGGTCAAAAACGCCCCAAAAGTCAGTGTAAACTTTTTTTCATTTGTTACTCCCCACTTGATGGAATGTCTGATTATTTTCTAATGAAACAGCCTGCTTCCTAAATATAAAATTGGTCACAGAAATTTCCCATATGAAGACAACTAAATTTCTATAATATATTATTCTTTCCAATTCAGTGACATAGATGAAATAGAATCCCATTAAAAGTTAATGTATTGCTTTACATTACATTATCTTTGATCAAAGCAATTGTGACTTAAGAAATCACAGTAGTTAATGAAGAGAATCTTAAGTTGTAGCAAAGGTCTTGAATTATGGCATCTTTATTATGTGCATCTCCTAAAATGTTTTCTTATGGGGCTTACCAAAAAGAGATCTTTAATTTTTCAGCTTTAAAAATGTTTATTAAATGCTACTTCTAAATATATTCATTGTATTTTCAGCAAAACACTTAACTTCTATCTATTGTTTTTCATCCACAATAAAAGAGATGGAAATAAATAACCACAAAAGTATATTTACCATGATTTATCTTTTAAAAGAAAAAACAAACATTATTGAATGCTTCTAAATGTTAGTATTTTGAACAAAATGAACATTATAATCCTTAAATATATAATGCTTAAAATGAAAGCACACATATATTCAGTACACAGTGCTTATATATAGATTTTCCCATCTACAATTTGTCCAATGACAATATTTGAAATGGTAGGTAAATGAATAATGGTAGCAGAGCTCATGTCAACAGCATCAAGTTATTGAATCTTATGAAAATGTTATAATGAAGGGCAAGTTTTATTTTTGTTAAAGTAGGATTTCTACCTATAAATAGGAAATAAAAATGTATATAGAATCTTTTAGCTCTCTTGAGAAATCTCTCAGTATTCTTAGCAGTTAACATAGTGCCTGGGATTGTAGCAAAATGCTTAATAAATGCTTATTGATAAATTGGCCCTGTTGTGACAAATAGATGACATAATTATTCAAAACATTTTAATGTGAAAATAAACTTTAATATTAAATATAAATGCTAAACAGAATGGTTGAATCAATTCAAAACTCCACCAACAATGTCTTGGTTTCCCAGTTTTCCCACATCCCCTCCAACATTCATTAGTATCATTTCCTGTCATCTCAGCCAATCTGAAAGGCTTGTAGTGGTACCTCAGAGTTGTCTTAATTTGAATTTCTCTGATCAATAGTTATTTAGAGCATCTTTTCATATGACTAGAAATGGTTTCAATTTCTTCATCTGAAAATTGTCTGTTAATATAATATGATTATTTATTAATTAGAGAATGCCTTGAATTGTTATAAATTTGAGTCAATTCTCCATATATTTCAGAAATGAGAACTTTATCAGAACCTTTCAATATATATATATATATATATATCAGTTTATTGCTTCCCTTCTAATCTCTGCATTGCTTTTGTTTATATAAAACTTTTTAAACTTAATTTATCAAAATTATGTATTTTGCATTCAATAATATACTCCAGTTATTCTTTGGTCACAAATCCCTTCTTTCTTCACAGATCTGAGAGGTAGACTATACTTTGTTCTTGAAATTTGCTTATAATACCACTCTTTTTGTCTAAATCTTGGACCCATTTCGATCTTATCTTACTATAGGATGTTAGGTATGGGTCAGGGGCTAGTTTCTGCCATAGAAATTTCCAATTGTTTCAACAATTTTTTTTTATCAAATAATGAGTCCCTATCCCAGAACCTGAGATATTTTAGTTTATCAAACACTTGAGTACTATAGTCATTAATTATTGAGTCTTATGAACCTAACCTATTCCACAGAACAATCAGATTCTTAGCCAGTACCAAATGGATTTGATAAGTGCTGTTTTATAATATGGTTTTAGATCTGGAACAGCTAGGTCACCTTCATTTGCATTTCTTTTTCATTAATTCCCTTGAAATCCTTGACCTTTAGTTCTAAATAAATTAATAAAATAAAATCAAAAGCAAAATAAATAAAAATCATAATCTAATGGAATCAAATTTAAACCTACTAGAAGAAATGAAGGTAACTGTGACCCTTAGAGAAGAAGACAGGTCCATTGAACTTTGTCCCAGAATACTAACAATTTAAGGGGGGAAGATACATTTTGGGGCTGATATTTAAAGCTGAAAGGGACAGAGGTTATTTGGTAAAATCATCATCATTGTTTTCAAAAACATCTACTTAGCTTTCATTTTAACATCTATTTATTACTAAATGTAAAAAAAAAATTAAAAATAAGAATATAAATATGATTTTTTTCCAGATATATTTGAAATATAGAAAATGCTTCAGTAACGCTTGATGGTTAAAAGTGAATTCAGTACAATTGGTCAGCTAACTCTCACGACAGTTAAGTATAAGAGGAGAAGGAAGTACTTTCCATGAAAGTTGTTCTTAAAGATTACGAATCATATTAAGTACAAAGAGAGATGATATTTATCATTTGGCTCTCATTTTGTTGTACCATATATGGAAAATGTGTTTGAAAAGTCTGTATTCAAGAATTATGAGGAAGAATATATATATATATATATATATATATATATATATATGTATATTCTCTGGACACATATTGGTGCTTTATAAAAGATCTTGGAGAAAAAAATATGGTATTGGCTTGACATTTTTATTTGAATGAAAAGTTTGAATTTTTATTTGTTATTCTAAAGAGTTATGTTTGTTCCTAAATATTTAGTCCTAAGTTTTTGGTTCAGTACCTTATATTAGTAGGGAAAATTCAAAGAATCAATACACTAGAAATCCTAAAATTGGAGACATGTTCCCTATATTGTGCCAGACATCTCACAAAAGGGAGAACCATTCTCCAAATTATTAGTCTACTAAATGATCTTCCAAACAATCTTTCATTCTAATGAATAGGTCACTAGAAGATAAAAACCTGCATGGAATATAGAAACAAGCTTAAATAACTAATCATTATACTTAACAGGACCAAAGAAATCTGAAAATATTTCACAAACAAGAATGCTTGTGGCAGCTCTCTTTGTAGTGGCCAGAAACTGGAAACTGAGTGGATTCCCATCAAATGGAGAATGGCTGAATGAATTGTGGTATATGAATATTATGGAATATTATTGTTCTATAAGAAACAATCAGCACAATGATTTCAGAAACACTTGGAAAGACTTAACATGAATTGATGCTGAGTGAAATGAGCAGGACCAGGAGAGCATTATGTACTTCAACAACAATACTATATGATGATCAATTCTGATGGATGTGGTCCTCTTCAACAATGAGATAAATCAAATCAGTTCCAATAGAGCAGTAATGAATTGAACCAGCGACACCCAGGGAACAAACTCTGGGAGATGACTATAATATTACCACATAGAATTCCCAATCCCTCTATTTTTGTCTGCCTGCACTTTTGATTTCCTTCACAGACTAATTGTACACTATTTCAAAGTCCATTTTTTTTTTTTTTGTACAGCAAAATAACTGTATGGACATGTATACATAGATTGTATTTAACTTATACTTTTAATATATTTAGCATGTATTGGTCAACCTGCTATCTGGGGGAGGGGATGGGGGGAAGAAAGGGAAAAGTTGGAACAAAAGATCTTGCAATTGTCAATGCTGAAAAATTACCCATGCATATATCTTGTAAATAAAAAGCTATAATTAAAAAAAAAAGAAAATATTTCACAAAATGTCTTCCAAATGAAAATACATTTGCATTCCTCATTGAGATATGTTAACTATTTTTTAAAAAGACATGCAAAAATCATAAAAACAATCCTTTTTATCAGAACTAGATAAATATAACACAAGTAATATATATTTCCGTATGTATGTGTTTTATATATGTGTGCATATGTGTGTATATTTATAATATGAATAGAGATTAAAAAGTTAGAGATGATTTTTCTTTGAATGAAAATATTAAGTAATATGAATATATTTCACTAAGCACAGTATCTACAAAATTTGATCATTTGATATGCTATAGCTTGATTAAAATAGATAAATGTAAAAAAATCTGAATAGTTGAATACATCATTTTAGATGTTAAAAAATATAACACATAATATTGCTATTGTTGTTCTTCCTTTATTTTCAGAGACCCAATGACATCACAAAGTGATGACTTGATTTATATGTGAATTATATTTAAGTAAGGTAGAATTGCATAAAGCTATAAGTCTCATTTTTTCTTACAGAGTCATCAAAGTCCAATGAATAGATATAAGGCAGAAAGAATGGCTCAGAATACAATGAATGACCTAGACTTGCTAAATGTCTGAAAAACTTCTAAACTCTCTATAGTATCTGCCTTAGCTACTTTCATGGTTGTTGGAACAAAGTATTCTAATGTACTCATTCCATTCAGCTAGCTTATTGATGAATTTGAGGCCTGTTGATTATGTTCAACCTGGGTTTAGATCATTTGTCCAGATGAATTTACTCAAGATTACTTTACTTGTATTGAAGTACAAGATATATTTTTAAAAATATAGTAACAATTTTTTTTAAATGTTAATGAACTGGGCAAACTTTTTTATGCCAAAAATGTAAAGTAAGCCAAAAGAAATATTGAAAACAAGAAGATAAAAAAGATAAAATTGAAATAAGGAAACTATTATAAAACTGTTGTTTTATGATTAAAAAATGAATAAATAATTTGTTAACTCAATCAAAAGGGAGCAAATAAACACAGATGAACAAAACTAATTCATGAGTTAAAAGAAAATTATTAGAAACTTTCATTTAAAAACATAATAGAAAATAAAAATTTAAAAGGAAAGCAATGAATAAAGAAAATATTCAATTTAACATAATGGATACTTTAAATAGTCCAGTCTCAGAAACAGAATAATATTCAAATAATTTCCCCTAAGGCACAAATGTAGGTGGTGAAGACAGTTCATACAATTTTACAATTCTGTCAAACACTTAAAGTGTCATTGGTATCAATGTTAAAAAAAAATCTTAATGTTAGATAAAGAAGACATCCTACTGAATTCAATTTTTGAAACAAATAGAGTCCTCATGTCAGACTAGGACAGGACAAAAAAAGAGAAAAATAAACTTATAACACATTCATTAATGAGTTAACAAGTAGCTTTTAAGCTTGTACCACCTGTCAAAAACTGTTCTAATTGCATACGATACACATGTATTGCTGCTATAAGACATTCTCTATTTATAATTATCTTATATCCCATTGGATACTTCTCCAATAGGGGAAATAACACATATATTTGCTTTCAACTATAGGTATGTCAAGACTAGGTGGTTTTTAGAGTACAACTACCAGTAAAGATGGTAAATCCTGTAGATTCAGAAAGAAAAGCAGTAGGGAAGACAACAATATCGAGGAATCTGGAGGCTTCAGAAACAAGGCAGAAAGCAAGACATTCATATATCAAATATATGTTATTTTACATGTTTGTGTATGTTATTTTACAACTTGTAGTGGAAGACTTTCAGCATGGATTTTCTCACCTCTTGTATTGACTGACAAACCAACTCCCACCCACAGATCAATACATATATTCTTTCTATCACAATTTCTTGTATGCCTAAACTTGTAACTCTCCCTGTTGCAATTATGACTACTGGACAATCAATCCACTGCAACTCCTATCTGTAGGCAAATGAAAACTGAGAGGAAAGAAGAAGCAGAGGAGGAAGAAGAGACTTTAAAAATTGAGCAGAGAGAGGTGAATGTATCACAAGTCAAACTACATGTTTCAGCATCTATTCCCAACCTTCAGCATTCAGTGTATCAGACTAGTATGATTCATGTGGGAAGGCATTAGAAATGTTCCTCATTAAATGATAACTTGGTAGGAAGGATGGATGCTATGATGCACAAAATGCATCAGATATTCTAAGGTTGCTGAGGTGGTCACAGAGAAATTGTCAAAATTGAGTTCTCTTAGACCAGCAATATGGAAATTATTCTCCTGGTCTGCTAACCATGTTTAGAAAATAGATCTCTGAAATTTTCACCAACTATCATTTGAAAATTTTCTAACATATGTATTGTCTGATTATCTAGAAAGGATGTTTTGAAATTTCAGGGATATTTATGAAGGACCAATTGAAAAGATGTCCTGCATGAGTTTATGTCTCAGCTGTTACCTTGCAAAACACCATTAGATGCATTGTATGGGAAACTGAATTAGTGTTGTTAGCTGTGGAAAATTTTCACAAGATTACTGAAGGTAGTGCCTGCAACTGCCAAAAAAAATAGCTATATTGTTCAGTGTAAATTTCTGTGTCTGCTGCTCTACACTCACTAGCAGTTATATCTTATATGAATACAAGTCAGAAGAAATATTAAAATACTACTTAACATTGTAGCAATATTTAAACATTCCATAATACCCATTTAATTTTATAGTAAGTATCCAATTTTTTTTCTTCAGTAGTAAAATTGTTGGCTTAATTAATCCTATGCACAAAATGATGTTTTATTTTATTCAATCGAAGAAAAATATGACTGAAAGCAATAAGATATAGCTTAAATATGTGCAATACTTTCAAACATATTTTGATATTTGACATGTTGTACAAGAAAAATGAGACCAAAAAGAGGAAAAACATGTAAAAGAAAAACAAACAGAAAAAGTGATCCACATCTTTATAGTTCTTTTTAATCCCAAATCCATTGGAATTGCCTTGAATTACCACATTGTTGAGAAGAGATAAATCTCTTACACTTGAGCATCACATAATCTTGTTGTTCTATGTGCATTGTTCTCTTAGTTCTGCTCCCTTCACTTTACATCATTTCATGTAGGTCTTCTCAGTCTTTTCTTAATTCACCCTGTACTGCATGCATTTATTCAAAACCTGAATGTATCTACTATCTTAAGACTCATTTTTATGGGACTCTCTCCTTTGTGTTGGCAATGAATATTCAGCCCTGCATGAGTCCTGGGAAGAGTCAGCTAGAGGTGAAAGAATTAGTCTTCCAGGATCTTTCAAGGTATATTTATTTATTGATTGATTTCCTTTGGCAATAAGGCAAGATTTATATACCAATGGGATTTGGGGCACAGGTTATACAAAAGTGAAGATGTTAAATGCTCATTGACTGAAATGATCAAAAGTATTAATGTAAAAACAATGCTTTGTCAACAAAATTAAAATAAAACACCAAAACTTTTTGATGAACACAAGAGGAATTGACTAGTTTTGATGTAGTTCTAAAAATAAGACAAGAAAGAGAAAATAAAGTTATTAGCAAAGAGCACAGAAAATGTTTCCTATTTGTAGATGGGTTATTAATTTGCTCCAAAACCCTCAGAGAATCAATAAAGAAACAAATTGTGATATTAAAAGCTTTAGCAAAGTTTCAAAATGCAAATAAATTCATATTTACATATTCTATTTTTATTCCAACCTGTACAGGTAAGAGAGGATTTTTTTTTAAATAAAATAAAAATAAATACAAAAGTAGCAATAAGCACAGGGTTAAATTCATAAAATATTCCTGATAAAAAAAATAAAATGATAACTAGATATTCATCCATCTTAGTATTACTAGTACTTAGTACTTGTTTTATTAAAGCTTTTTATTTTCAAAACATATACATGGACAATTTTCAACATCCACTCTTGCAAAACCTTGTGTTCTAATTTTTTCCCCTCCCTTTCTTCTACCTTTTCCTCTATCACTCCAAAAGCAATTCAGAGGCTGGATTTGTTGGGACTGAGGGTCAACAGGAAAAACTCAGATAAAGACATGTCTACTCTCTGCATTGGCTCCACCCCCAGTATTAGTATTTATTTTTAGTAATACAACTGGATCATTAATAATATATATCTGTGAGTTGTATGTGGATTTCGAAACTGAAAAGATAAGTCAATAATATAAATTATTCTATTAATCAAAATTTGCTTTTCTGCTAAATTAGATGAGCACTCAGTTCATAGTTTTAATAGATGAGGGTTGATACCCTAGTCCTGTTTTTCTAAGAGTGATACATCATGATGTAGTCATAGTATATTAGTATAGGAATATGGTGAAAAATAAATAATCTATTTTTTTGAGGGGGGTTATTTCATAGAACCAGAACTTGTGACATAAAAATCCTCACCTATCAAGCCATTTATTTCAAATTATATGCTGTCAAGAATCCTCTTTACAACACATTCCACAAGTATTCAAACAGCCTCTATTTGAAGACTCTCATTGAAGTCATTTCTGGGTCAGACTCTTTCACTTTGAGATGATTTGATTTGATAGTTTATTTTGATTTGTTTATTTCATTGTGTTTTGTTTTCCTGAGGATAAACCTAAAATGTTTCATTTTAATTATTGCATATAAATATAGTCAAACACTAACTCATTCTTCATAAAACAATATACCACCTTCCATGAAGGCTGGCTCAAGGATTACTCTCACTATGCATTTATCCCTGTACCTAGTATAGTATACACAAAAAGTGTTTTAAAATATTTTTGAATGAATCACTTCTTCATCTAGTTACTTAGCCAAATTCTTTTCAAACTTATTTTTTGTTTATAAATAAAGTTAAAATGCATCCATGCTCTTTACTAGTATGTATATATAAATTATTAAAAAATCAAAATTAAATACAGTTGTCCCAAAAAGTTTTGGGGAAGAGATTATACAGGACCAGTTTTTGATTATAATTTATTTAAGATCTCACATTTAACTCTTAGTATTTGACTGTATTAATTAAATTTAAACTTAAGATTTATTTTCAATTTCTAATTCAAATTCAAAAATTCAAAATCTAATGACTCATACATATAGCCAACATTCCAAAACTTCAGTGTTTCTGTGATCTCAGCTGTGAGGCAATTTCCTCTAATAATTGCAATTAAGATTATGTCCTTTTTCCTATGAAACTCTTTTCCATTATCTCTAACAAAAACACTATCATGTATCCATTAGATATAATATACTATTAATTGTCTAGAAGTTATCACTCACCCAATTACAATTCTCCTCCTTTAAAAAAATAATCATACATTTCTCTAATGATATTTCTTGTTTAGTTTTTCCTAATGCAATTCTTCGGAGAGACTTTTTACAGTTATGGTGTGCCTCTATTTCCTTTTTAGTAGTTTCAACTTAAATTCTTTGCAGACTATAGGATTTCATGACTCATAGTCATATAACAGCAGTAGAATAATTTTGCCATTAAAATAAATAGGGTCTCTGATTCAAGGACAAACCTGAATTTATTATAAGAATTATACAATTGGCTCTTATAAAAAGTTGGTTCCATTTCAATGTATGTGTGAGAAACATATTAAAGTACAAAATCATCAATTTTGAATTGCTTATATTTGGGCAGTTAGATTAACAGTTTTTGAGGATTACAGATTTTCTTTGGGAAAGATTAATGTAAATAATAAAATGCCACCCACCAAAAGAGCTATACAAAATTTTGATTAAAAATATTTATTAAGAACTAGTTACTTCAGGGAAGGTGTAGGTGTTTATGAATCAGGAGAAAAATGAAACTACCTCTATCCTCAAGAAGTTTCTATTCTGCTGAGATGGAAGGTATATGTATTTAATTATGTAATAAATATACTGTATATAAGAAGTAATGTAAAATAATTTCAAGAAGGAGGAACTATTAATGAGGGGAAAAGAAAAGATCCCATGTAGTCTTTGTTCAAACACGAAGATATGTTTTTAAGGAAAGTAGTAATTCTTTGAGTGTTGGTAAAGAATGAATGTATTTCAAGCAAAGGAGATAGCTTTGGAAATGTGCAGAGCTAAAAAAAAAAAATTGAATGTGCCATTCATGGGGCAAGTAACTAGCCAAAATGATTGCAATATTGTCCACCAGATTAAATAAATAAGATAAGATAAATAAGTAGATATTTATTACTAAATGAGATAAGATAAATAATAAAATAAAAAATAAGATAAAACTAAAAAATAAGATAAAAAGTAGATAGGGGAAGATTGCAGAGAATTTTGAATGAAAATTAATTATATTCAAATGTTCCAAAATGCTATGATACCAATAACCTTTGAAAAAAAAAAAGCCACGTGGTAGACTGATGTTAGAATGTGGGCACATTCTAACATCAAAAAAGTGTCATGCTTAAAATATCTTCAAATTAATTAAAGTATAATATCTGCTGTGCCAAGAAACTTCATTAGAAGTACTTTTCATAGTGTAATTCCTAGAAGAGAGTATCAAAGTGCACAATCTTCTATTTTTCTAGTTTCAGAAGAATTAAAATTATTCATAAGCTACCTGTGGGCATTTGCACATACACCAGACTATCTTCAACATGAATAGTGTAACTTATAGAGCATTAATAAAGTGAGAAAAATGAAGTTTCTTTAAATGTCAGCATTCTTCACATTGTGCTGCTCAGAGTTTCAAAGAAATGAGGAGCATTTTTCTTTCATTAGATAACAGATGGCCATCTAGAGCTTAATTTAAAAGCCCAATGGACAATAAATAGCAAAAATATGCTAAAGACCCTCTTCAGAGAACACCTGATAATGTGAATAAATTGCTGGCTTTTCACATTCAGTAATTGAATTAAAGTCTCTCCTCAGCTACAAAAGAATTGGCATGGTTTGTCCTTCTTTGTTCCAAAATTATATCATGAGGCTTCTTACCAACTCTTTTCTCCCTGTACATTTTTTTCTTTCTGTTTATTCAGAGATGTCCTTTTTTCTTATAAATCTGCCACATAGAAAAGTTAGCCAGATTGTCCAGCTGATGCTGAATGACTTACCCAGGGTGTACTGCCGAGTAATGGGATACCTGAGGTACAGAGATTATCTGTAATGGCATTCAGTTACTGCTGCTCAGTGGTGGTACAAATAGGTTTGCTGCTGTTAACACTGAAGCTAATTTGTGTATTATCAAAGCCCCAGAAACAATTTGGCCACTTGCCTTCATGGATTCCCATACAGGCTTTGTGGAAGTAAATGCTTTTTCTGGTATGAACTTCTCTTGCTCTGCACCATTTTAATCAATCAATAAAATAGAAGGCCCAACAATGATGCCAGTGGATTATAAACTGAAGGAGAATTTAATGCTTCATGAATCCCCCCTCCTCTCTCTCTCCTTAGGTATAACATAATAGTTTAAGGACAATCATTTTGGTTTCTTGACACAGGAAATGACAGAAACCTTAATAAAATGATAAAATGTATTCTATGTTATTTGTAAATACTAGACTAATGCTCTAAATTTAAAGAAAAATAAGAACTGAAATATGAACAGACCAAAAACAAAGGCTTGTCTGATTGTTTAGTGTGAAGATTTTGTTTTAAACTTTCTTTGTCCAATCCTTTTGTTTTTCTAATGAGATTCCTCAGATTTAGTTTCTTTCACTGTCTCTTTATCATTAGATAGATTTCCCCCCCACCCAAAGTATATAAAAACATAATAATAGTAGCAAAAACATTTGGCCTATAAGAAAAACAGAGATTATTACAACTCCATTTTTTTTTAACTTTGTCATGAATATTTTGGGGGAAGTAGGGTTGTGTTTCTTGAATTTCCAAGTTTAAAGAACCTTCTGCTCTGGGATGAGTATCAGTGTGTAATGGAGTACACTACCTCCCCTGGAGTTATTTTCAGAGAAATAGAATAAGCACAGCAGGAGCTGTACACTTCTGAAACATCTTCCTATTCCTCTATGAATTTTCAGATCAAACAGGCAAGTGTTCCTTGTAGTGGACAGAAAAATTGTTGGTTTCTTAAAAAAATAAATCTTCTTCAGAAAATACCCTGTTTCTTCTTATGCCATAGGTTTGGTTATATATAATATAAGTCAAATAATTCTCCCAGTGCAGAGAGAGCTATAGTGCATCTGTCTAGCTATTACATGCAAAGCCTATAAAGTAGGTATTATCCTTGTCCCCTGACACCAGTCTTTTAAGCAATTTCATTATATAGTAATTGCAATTCTACTTCCTACATATTCTGTGCTCCAAGCAATCACCCTCCCACATACAATCTTTGTGAACTAGTAGGAATGCCTGTCTTAGTCACTGGACTTAAGAAACACAAATTGCATCCAGGCATTTGGTTTTCAACAAGAATTTATTGATTTCTCAGACAGTATATAATCATTCCCATTTATCCTGAAGACATTTTATTTCAGAAGGTATAGTCTTACCTGGATACCTTGTACATAACATGAAATCATGATATTTAAAATTGCTGAATGAAAGTTGATTCTCAAGTTTGAGACCCCATTTTATTAACTCAGTGAGTAAATGCTTGATATTTGGTAAGTTTCCTATATTATGAGTAGCAACATCAGACTTTATAGTTCCAATTCCTCAAAGAGAATTTCCATAATCTGAATGAGATAGAGTTATATTCATATTTGGGTAAATGAATACTAGTAGAGATACAACATTGATGTAATTAACAGAGAGACTTGGCTTTAGAGTCACAAGGTATTGGTTCAAATCTTGACTATCATTTTCTACCTGTTTTACTTTAATTGTAAGCTTACTCCTCTGCACCTCCATTTTTTTCATCTTACAATGGGGTTAACAAAATGAGGATAAAATACCTTACCAAGTAAGACTCTTTTCCCTAATTAAGTTTTGAAGTAAGCCATTTTACTTTTTAAGTTTCATTTTAGCTGGTTCTTTGTTTTGGCTTTTAAACCCAGATGAGGACCCCTTAGCAGAAAATCATATAAATAAAGATAGAACCATCCACACAGATACAGCAATACTTGGATGAATATGGATATGGAAAGTGAGCTTACAAATTCATTTGAGAAAACAGAATACTATTTTCTTTATGGGGCTTGAGAATAAGCTTACTTTGCATTGTTTTGTTAAGCTAAATAAAAATCTCATGCTATTTGTTGTTGTGCAGTCATTCACATACATATCAGATTCTTCATGACCCCATTTGAAGTTTTCTTGGCAAAAATACTTGAATGTTTAGTCATCACTTTCTCCAACTAATTTTATAAATGACTAAATGGATGCAAACAGGGTTAAATGGACTACTCAGGGTAATACAAACAGTAAAAGTCTGAAGTTAGATTTGTATTCTGGAAGATCAGTCTTCCTGACTCCAGAACTGATACTCTATCTACTTTGCTGACTAATTTCTGTCTTACTGAATATATTTTCAGCTTGAGGACTTATAAAGAAGAAAAAGAACCATTGTGGTAGAAATATGAACAAAATGCTGTTGTTGTTGTTTTTTTATTTTTCCCAGAGGAACTCCTGGATAAGATCAAAATGATGGGCATCCCCTTAACTTCAGATTCTTTGCCACCAGAAAAGAGCTGCTATAAACATTTTTGTACATATAGGTCCTTTCATTTTTTAAAATCTCTTTTGGGATACAGACTAGCAGTGGTATTGCAGAGTCAAAGTGTATACATAATTGTATGTTCTTTTGAACAGTTCCAAATTAATCTATATAATGACTGAATATGTTCATAACTCTACCAACAATGCATTAGTAATCTCACTTTTCCTATGTTTCTTCAAATAGTTACCATTTACCTTTTCTGTCACATTAGTTAATCTAATAAATGTAAAGTAGAACCTCAGAATTGTTCTCCCATTTATAAAGCTGCTATTAAGCAAACAACAAAAAAAAAAGTGAAAATGCTACATTGTGGTCGTCAGTTTCCACAGTTCTCTCTCTAGGTATAGATGGCTCTCCTCATCACAAGATCATTGGAACTGGCCTCAATCATCTAATTGTTGAAAAGAACCATTTCTTGGTAGAATTGATCTTCATATAATCTTGTTGTTGCCGTGCACAATGATCTCCTGGTTCTGCTCATTTCTCTCAATATCAGTTCTTATATGTCTCTCCAGGTCTTTCTGAAATCATCCTGCTGGTTGTTTATTATAGAACAATAGTATTTCATAACATTTATATACCACAACTTATTCATCTATTTTCCAACTGAAGGGCATCCATTCAGTTTCTTGCCATTACACAAAGGGCTGCCACAAACATTTTTGCATATGTGGATTTTTTCTCTCCTTTATGATCTCTTTAGGATATAAGTTCAGGAGAAACACTGCTGGATCAAAGGGTATGTACAGTTTGATAATTTTTTGAGCATAATTCCAAATTGTTCTCCAGAATGGTTGGATTAGTTAACAACTCTACCCAACAATTTATTAATGTCCCAGTTTTTCCATATGTCCTCCAACATTAGTCATTATCTTTTCCTGCTATCTTAGCCAATCTGAGAGGTATGTAGTGTTATATCAGAGTTATCTTAATTTGCATTTCTCTGACCCATACCTTTTCATATGATTACAATTTCTTCTTCTGAAAATAATCTGTTCATTTCCTTTGACCATTTATCAGTTAGAGTATGACTTGCCTTGTTATGAATTTGTGCAAATTCTCTATGTATTTTAAAAATGAGGCCTTTCCTTGAATGTAAAAATGTTGGCCTAGTTTACTGCTTCCATTTTAATCTTGTCTGCATTGATTTTGCTTGTACAAAAACTTTTAAACTTAATATAATCAAAATTATCTATTTTGTGTTCAATAATGGACTCCACTCTTCTTTGACTATAGATTTCTTACTTCTCCTCAGACCTGAGAAGTAAACTATCCTTTTTCCTCTTAATGTACTGATAATATATCACTCTTTATGTCTAAATCATGAACCCATTTCAACCTTATATTGGTATGTGATATTAAGTGTCAGTCAATGCCTAGTTTCTGCAATACTAGTTTTCAATTTCCCCAGAAGTTTTTGTCAAATAGTGAGTTCTTATCCCAGAAGCTGTTTTCTTTGGATTTGTCCAGCACTAAATTGCTATAGTTACTGACTATTTTGTCCTGTTATCTTAGCCTATTCCACTGATTGACTACTCTATTTCTTAGCCAGTATCAAAACTGCTGCTTTTTAACATAGTTTTAGGTTTGACTTAGCTAGGCCAACTTAATTTGCTTTTTTTCCTCCATTAATTCCCTTGAGATTCTTGGCCTTTTGTTCTTCCAGATGAACTTTGCTATTTTTTCTAGATATGCAAAATAATATCTCCAGAGTTTCATTGGTATGGCACTAACTAATAATTAATTTAGTTAGTATTGCCATTTTTATTATATTTGGTCAACCTACCCATGAGCACTTGATATTTTTCCAATTGATTAGATCTGACTTTATTTGTGTGGAAAGTGTTTTATAATTTTGTTCATAGAATTCCTGACTTTGCCTTGGCAGGTAGATTCCCAAATATTTTATATTATCTACAATTATTTTAAATAAAATTTCTCTTTGTATCTCCTGCTCCTGGAGTTTTTTGGTAACATAAAAATGCTGATGATTTCTGTGGATTTATTTTGTATACTGTAACTTTGCTAAAATTATAAATTGTTTCTAGTAGTGTTTTCTTTTATTTTCTAGTGTACTATACTCTAACTATACCATCATATCATAGGCTAAAGTGATAATTTGGTCTTATCATTACCTACTTTAATTATTTTAATCTCTTTTTCTTCCCTTATTGCCAAAATTAACATTTCCTATACAATAGTGAATAGTAATGGTGATAGTCAATAGCCTTGTCTCACCTCTGATCTTTTTGGGAACGGTTCTAGTTTGTCCCCAATCAAAGAGAAAATTCTGCAAGAAACAAGAAAATACAATTCAAATATGCTTGAGCCACAATTATTATTGTACAACTCTTATCAGCAGCCACAATAAAAGACTATAGGTGCTGGAATTGTATCATTGCCAAAAATATCATATCCAGCAAAATTACCCATAATATTGAATGCAAAAAGGACATCCAATGAATGCGAATGTTTTCAAGGCTTTCTTTTAATCAAACCCAAGCTTAATAGAAAATTTAACATAGAAGAGCCAATATCGAAGAAAAATTTCAAGGAACTTGACATGGACAAATTATTAATGTTTTCTATATAGAATTGTATACCACATGTTTAAGATTGGTATCAATAATTGGATAGCTCAAAAGAAAGATTTACACAAAAGAGGAGCAGTGGAAAAATAGATAAAGGTGAAGCATTATATGTAATGGGGACAAACCATTCCCAGTAAGATCAGGGGTAAAACAAGGTTGCCCTCTATACCCATTACTATTGGATATTGTATTACAAATGTTAGCTTTAGCAATAGAAGAAGAAAAATAAATTAAAGAATAGATGCAGAGGCATTAGAGGGAAGAGGAGCACTCATAATTCTGAAAACAAACTCCCATCAGGTATGGGTTAAATAGGCAACACTACATATAAACCATGAAGGGCATAGCATCCTGTAAAATCTAAAAAGAAATAAGGGGGAAGGGATAGTCAGAGGAGAAGGTAAAGAGTGGGGAGGAAGACAAGGGAGGGATCCATGAGTGGGTGAAGTTAATTAATGGGAAGAAGAATTAAGGAGCAGAATTAAAGTAGAAAAGTTGTCAGATATAGAAAAGAAGAGATATACAAACCCTGCAACAAGGATTAGAAATCAAATTTATTAGAAAAAAAGTACAGCTACGAATCATTAATCACAAAGTCAAACTTAAAAATTCAATCGTCAACCACACTATACTATTTTAGATGCATGTTTATAAATGAATAAATGTATGTAGATAACATATATGTATATTTGAGTATATGTACATACATAAGAATGTCACCTATATATGGAAGTATATAGATAAATGTATGTGTGTGTGGATCTGCGAATGGGTGTGAATGTATATGTGTGTGTGCATATATAAATATGTTCTTACATGACCTAGCTCTACATGATCTAAAACTATATTACGAAGCAGTGGTCACCAAAACCATTTAGTATTAGCTAAGAAATAGACTAGTTGATCAGTGGAATAAGTTAGATTCACAGGACAAAACAGTCAATAACTATAGCAATCTAGTGTTTGACAAACCCAAAGACCCCAGCTTTTAGGATAAGAATTCATTATTTGACAAAAACTGCTGGGAAAATTGGATATTAGTATGGTAGAAACTAGTCATGGACCCACACTTAACACTGTATACCAAGATAAGATCAAAATGGGTTCATGATCCAGGTATAAAGAATGAGATTATAAATACATTTGAAGAACATAGGATAGTTTACCTCTCAGACCTGTGGAGAAGGAAGGAATTTGTGACCATAGAACTAGAGATCATTATTGATCACAAAATAGAAAATTTTTATTATATTGTTAAAAAGCTTTTGTACAAACAAAACTAATGCAGACAAGATTAGAAGCAAAGAAATAAACTGGGAAAACAGTTTTACATTCAAAGGTTCTGATAAAGACCTCATCTCTAAAATAGAGCATTGACTCTAATTTATAAGAAATCAAGCCATTCTCTAATTGATAAATTGGATATAATAAAAGATATGAATATACAATTTTCAGATGAGGAAATTGAAACTATTTCTAGTCATATAAAAAGGTGTTCTAAATCATTATTGATCAGAGAAATGCGAATTAAGATAACTCTGAGATACCATTACACACCTGTCAGACTGGCTAAGATGAGAGGAAAAAATAATGACGAATATTGGAGGGGATGTGGGAAAAGTGGGACACTAATGCATTGTGGGTGGAGTTGTGAACAGATCTAACCATTCTGGAGAACAATTAGAAATTATACACAAAAAGTTATCAAACTGGGCATACCCTTTGAGCCAGCAGTGTTTCTACTGGGTATATATCCCAAGGAGATCTTAAAGAAGGGAAAGAGACTTGTATGTGCAAAAATGTTTGTGGCAGCCCTTTTTGTAGTGGCCAGAAACTGGAAACTGAGTGGATGCCCAGTACTTGGATAATGGCTGAATAAACTGTGGTATATGAATGTTATGAGACATTATTGTTCTATAAGAAATGACCTGCAGGATGAATACAGAGAGGCTTGGAGAGACTTGCATGAACTGATGCTGAATGGAATGAGCAGAACCAGGAGATCATTATACACAGCAACAACAATACTACATGATGATTAATCCTGAGGGAAGTGGCTATCTTCAGCAACAAGAGGATCTAAATCAGTTCAAATTGATCTGTAATGAACAGAACCAGCTATACCCAGAGAAAGAACACTGGAAATGAGTATGAATCACAATATAGCATTTCCATTCTTTCTGTTATTGTTTGCTTGCATTTTTGTTTTTTCTTCTCAGGTTATTTTTACTTTCTTTCTAAATCCAGTCTTTCTTGTACAGCATGATAAATGCATAAATATGTATTCATATATTGTATTTAACATATACATACATATATTTAACATGTATGGGACTATCTGCCATCTAGGGGAGGGTGCACGCAATGAGGAGAAAAGTTGAAACAAGTTTTTGCAAGGGTCAATGTTGAAAATTACCCATGCATATGATTTGTATATAAAAAGCTATTAAAAAAAAGTTTCCAGCCAAATTCAGAAATCCCAGCTAGCTTTGTGGTTCCCTACTTAATACTTGTGTGGAGCTAACCTGGAGGTACTTGCATTTCACACTGGTTAACCCAAGCTTGGGATCCTTCTTTGAATTTTCTTGCATTGTTTCAGAAGGATGTCTGTCCTGCCCCAAATTTTGATTTTTCACCAATCTGTGTTTGCCCTGAGACCCAAATTTGTTCTGTTGTGGGAAAAATCTGTAGAACTTGAAATTTAGACCTACTCTGCCATCTCTCCAGATTTCTTTCACCCTCTCTCTAGCATTTTTGAATAGGAATTGGTGTATTTTTTCAAATGCTTTTTCTGTGTCTATTAAGTCAATCATATGAGTTCTTACTGACATGGTAAATAATGCCAATAGTTTTCCTGATATTGAATCAGACTTGTATTCCTGGAATAAATCCCATTTGGTCATAGTATATTATATTGGTGATAAATTGGTACAATCCCTTTTGTTAATATTTCATTTAAGATTTTTGCATCAATATCTATTAGAGAAATTGATCTATATTTTCTTTTTTTTTTGCTTGTTTTGGCTCTGATTGAAATAGCAGCACAATATCTGTCATAAAAATAATTTGGTAAGACTACATCTACAATTTTTAAAAAATAGTTTATGTAGTATTGGAATTAATAGTGCTTTATATATTCAGTAGAACTTATTTGTAAATCCAATTGACCCTAGAGATATTTTAGTTAGGGAGTTCATTGATATCTTGCTTAATTTTTTTTTTTTTTTGTGAAATGGAGTTATGTATTTCATTTCCTTTTTATTTATTTAGGGGATTTACATTTTTTGTAAATATTCATCCATTTTATTAGATTATTAGATTTATTAGCATACAGTTGGGTAAAATAGCTCCTAAGTATTATTTTAATTTTCTTTTAATTGTTGGTAAATTCACCTTTTTAATTTTTAGTTTTAGTAATTTAGTTTTCTTCTTTCCTTTTTCTAAACAAATTAACCAAAGATTTATCTATTTTATTGTATTTTTCCATAAAATTTAGCTATTAGTTTTATTTATTAGTTTTATATTTTTCTTACTTTAAATTTTATCATTCTATTGATTTTCAGAATTTCTAATCTGGTATTTAATTGGGGGGTTTTAAAAATTGCTTTTTCTAGCTCTTTTACTTGCATGCTCTATTCTTTGATCTCCTCTTTCTCTTATTTTATTCATGCAACCATTTAAAGATATAAAATTTCCCCTATGAACTGCTTTGACTGCATCCAATATGTTTTGATATGTTGGCTCATTATTGTTGTTTTCTTTGATGAAATTATTGATTGTTTCTGTGATTTTTTTTTGACACGTCCATTTTTATGATTAAATTATTTAGTTTCCAATTAATTTTGGTCTCTTTCTATGACCTTTTATTAAAATAATTTTTATTGAATAACAATTTGAAAAGTATGTATTTAATATTTCTGTCTTTCTGCATTATCATTTTCATTACGCTTATCAAACTTATATAATTTAGACATTGTATGATTTTAACATATACATTGCAATTGCCTTCTGGGATAAGTTTAGCAATTTTTGTTTGAACAATAATCAAATAATAAATAGAATGGGATTTGCCACTTCTATTTTCCTCATTCAGCTATGTTAATATGTAAGATGCATTTCATTGTAAAAAGATGTAAGGGAAAGTCTACTTATTCCTTCAGTAAATACATATACATATACATAATTGTATTTATATGCTTAAATACTTCAAATTAATCTATGAGCCTATTTATTCAAGAATTATTTCCAATGATGCCTTTTAAACATGCCTAAAAATTTTATATTACTCTAATCCATGTTCTGTATATATGTAGATCTATATTTATCTAGCTTCTTTCTAAATATCCATTTATTTATCTATGTATCTACCTTTCACTCTAACTATAGATACACTTAATTCATATATCAAACATTTCTGTCAAATTTCTTAAGCACGTGAGATTATAAAGATACTTTAATAATATGTAATCTTGGGTTGAGACTACAATTATATACATAATGACCTCTCTTTTAATCCAAATCATAGCATAAGTCATTGACAAATTATCTGCCCAACAATTTAGAAGTTTAGGCTTACCTTGCTGTCTTCTATATACAGTGGATGCTAATTCAGCAATGGGACTGTTACTTTTCATTCTTACTGTATTGTCATTTGAGCAGGCACAGAATAAAATAATTACAGAATATCAGGATTCAATTTTATCTTAAAGGCCATCTAGTTGACTCCATCCCTTGTTATAAATGCTACATTCTGACTTCTTAAGATTGCTTTTCAAACATCAAGTCTAATTGTAGTTGGCAGTTTTTTTTGTTTTTTGTTTTTTTGTTTTTTCCCCCTGGAGGCAGAAAGACTGGAATTCAAATCCTGCTTAAGAATTACTAGCTTTGTGATCCTGGGTGAGCCACTTAAACTGTTTTTGACTCCATTTCCTTATTTATAAAATAAAGTTAATCCTGTGAGGACTAAAATAGGTAATATTTTTAAAACAGTCAATATAAGGGGACAGCTAGGTAGTGCAGTGGATAGAGCACCAGCTTTGAAATCAGGAGGACCTGAATTCAAATTTGGTTTCAGATACTTAACACTTCCTAGCTATATGACTCTGGGCAAGTCACTTGACCCCAATTGCCTTAGCAAAATAAGTTGATCCATTTTCTATGAATTTAAAGTACTTATTTAAACACAAGTTTATTATGTTCACTTTACTCTTTTCCATCATTAACACTTATAATTATCTCAAGTATTCATTTGATTTGCTAGTTTAAAAGCCTATTACTGAGTTTGTCACCCTTCACTTGACTTTTCTCTTTGTATCCTACCCAAATTTACAAAACGATGTATACTGTTTACTGCTGGTTTGAGACCCATATCCTAAAGATCACAGAGGGAAAGTATTCATATGTCTCCAAATTATTTTTAGCTGTTCTTTTTTTGATGGCATAGGAGTGAAAAATAATGGATTATCTTAATAATTAGAAAACTCCTGAGTAAATTAATTTATCATATGAATGTATTATGATAATTTTAACATGTTTTCTAAAATATAGTACACACATGAACAGAAAAGTGACTTCTAAATCTTCTTTCTAGGATCATTATCAATATGCTATTCTCAAATCCTAGGAGTCTATCCTAGACTTTGCTCTTTTTTTCTCTTTATGTCTTATCTTGCTAATCTGATGAACTTTCATGGATTCAATTATCTCTTTGAAGATGATTAAAAATTTCTTTATTTAGCCCCCATGACTTTCTCAAATTCCTATCACCAAAGGTCTTTTGGACTTCGAGATATTTCATTGGCATTTTAAATATAATGTGTCTAATGTATAATTTATTATCTTCTTACCTAATCCTTCTACTCCCAATTTCCCTGTTTCTGTTGGAATACAATTATCTTTTCAGTTATACAGGTTCACAGTCTCATTCATTCAATTGTCTTTTTCTTTCAAATCCTACACCAAATCAATTGTCAAAATCTTGACAATTCTACTTCTTTTTTTATTATTTATTTTATTATTATAGTAACTTTTTATTGACAGAATCCATGCCAGGGTAATTTTATTTTTTTTTTACAACATTATCCCTTGCACTCACTTCTGTTCCGATTTTTCCCTCCCACCCTCCACCCCCTCCCCTAGATGGCAAGCAGTCCTATATATGTTGAATATGTCCTAGTATATCCTAGATACAATGTATGTGTAGATCCAAACAGTTTTCTTGTTGCACAGGGAGAATTGGATTCAGAAGGTAAAAATAACCTGGGAAGAAAAACAAAAATGCAGTTTACATTCATTTCCCAGTGTTTTTTCTTTGGGTGTAGCTGCTTCTGTCCATCATTGATCAATTGAAACTGAATTAGGTCTCTTTGTCAAAGAAATCCACTTCCATCAGATTACATCTTCATACAGTATCATTGTTGACGTATATAATGATCTCTTGGTTCTGCTCATTTCACTTAGCATCAGTTCATGTAATTCTCTCCAAGCTTCTCTGTATTCATCCTGCTGGTCATTTCTTATAGAACAATAATATTCCATAACATTCATATACCACAATTTACCCAACCATTCTCCAATTGATGGGCATCCACTCAGGTTCCAGCTTCTAGCCACTACAAACAAGGCTGCCACAAACATTTTGGCACATGCTGGTCCCTTTCCCTTCTTTAGTATCTGCTTGGGATATAAGCCCAGTAGAAACACTGCTGGATCAAAGGGTATGCACAGTTTGATAACTTTTGGGGCATAATTCCAGATTGCTTTCCAGAATGGTTGGATTCGTTCACAGCTCCACCAACAATGTATCAGTGTCCCAGTTTTCCCGCATCCCCTCCAACAATCATCATTATTTTTTCCTGTCATCTTAGCCAATCTGACAGGTGTGTAGTGGTATCTCAGAGTTTGACAATTCTACTTCAATAAAATCTCTGTTACCAAGTTTCTAATTTCTGCTTACATAGATATCATTCTGATTCATTATAATCTTTTTGGAGGGACTATTGTATTAGTTCCTTAATTGGTTCCCTTGTTTCTAGTTCTTCTTTTTTCATCTATTCTCCAATTTGATATAACCCAACAAAAGCTTATTTAGCCAAAAGGCATGGAAACTAGCAAGATATTCCAATACAAGGTACAGATACAAGGAAATACAAAGAAATATGGGGATTAAATTAAAAAAAAATTATAGACTAAGGAAAACTATATGTATCAGAATGATATTGAAGGGAGTTCACATTTTTTTTTAATAATTATAACTTTTTATTGACAGAATCCATGCCTGGGTAATTTTTTACAACATTATCCCTTGTACTCACTTCTGTTCTGACTTTTCCCCTCCTTCCCTCCAACCCCTCCCCCAGATGACAAGCAGTCCTATACATGTTAAATATGTCACAGTATATCCTAGATACAATATATGTGTGCAGAACTGAACAGTTCTCTTCTTGCACAGGAAGACTTGGATTCAGAAGGTAAAAATAATCCGGGAAGAAAAACAAAAATGCAAGTTTACATTCATTTCCTAGTGTTCTTTCTTTGGGTATAGCTGCTTCTGTCCATTATTGATCAATTGAAACTAACTTAGATCTTCCCTTTGTCAAAGATATCCACTTCCATCAGAATACATCCTCATACAGTATCGCTGTTGGAGTATATAATGATCTACTGGTTCTGTTCATTTTACTCAGCATCAGTTCATGTAAGTCTCTCCAGGCCTTTCTGAAATCATCCTACTGGGCATTTCTTACAGAAAAATAATATACCATAACACTAATATACCACAATTTACCCAACCATTCTCCAATTGATGGGCATCCATTCATTTTCCAGTTTCTAGCCACTACAAACAGGGCTGCCACAAACATTCTTGCACATACAGGTTTCTTTCCCTTCTTTAGTATCTCTTTGGGGTATAAGCCCAGTAGAAATACTGCTGGATCAAACGGTTTTGACACAGTTTGATAACTTTTTGGGTATAATTCCAGATTGCTAGGAGTTCACAATTTTAAGAGAACTGAAGTAATGTAATGAACCACTGTCATTGTGGTTCAGTACAGGTAAAGATATAGAAACATGGGAGGGAATACCACATTTGAATTTTGTTAAGTTTTGAGTATATTCTGTGTGAAGGGGTGTAGAGGGCCACAGATCGTGGGGAAACTCTGGGTGAAATATAGGATTCTTCAGCCCAAAGGGAACCTGCTGACAATGTCTGGTTCGACTCTCATCTCTCCTTGGATACATCTCCACCTTCCTGAGAAAACAGTGGGTGTAAAAACCTGTATTATTCTTAAAACAGAGATACTTGATGTAAAGAGGCATTTACAATATAGCAATATGCTTATGTGGCCCCACATGCTCAGCATCTTATAGTTGATGCATGGCTAGTATAGTTAGCACATGTGCAGTGTGTTGTAATGATGTAATTATTCTGGGATACTTAAAGCTGAGAGAACTTGAAATAAATGGTGTCCATGTTTATACTACCTACATGGGTCCCACTCTTTCACTCCTCTCCCAAGGACTTGGGTACCAGTCCATATCTCCCCTAAGGGCTCTTGGCCATCCTGAGAAGTCAGATGGAAGTGACAACCTGTGTTGTAATTAAAGCAGAATAATACCAAGTGGAAAAGAATCATCCACATACAATAGCAAGTTGTTTATGTGGTCCCACATGCTCGGTATATAGTTAAGTGCATGCACAGTGTTGGTATAATTATATAGGTATATTAGGGTATATGAGGGTGAGAGAATTTGGAATAAATGGACTCCATATTTGACCACCCACATGAATTCTGCCTCTTCACTCCTCTTCTGAGACCAAGGACTCAGGCCAGTACCAAGGTCCTCCAGAGAGCTAGTCTGGACACAGCATTTGGCATTCAATGTGGGGCCTTGAAAAGCAGGGTACAAAGCTTCTCACTGAGGTGATCAGCAAGGTTGGTTGAGTCCCCAGGATCTCACATAGAATAAGTATAAAGACAGGCAAGTGGGAAGATTTGGTAAGGGCTAATCTAGTTACTTTTGTTTTTCAGCTGAAATGGGGCAAGTGCTAACAAAAGACCCTCCCTCCCAAGGGAAGGATGAAGCATGTTTCCTCAGGTTAGTGGAGAAGCAAGATTTGTTGGTAACTCAGAAGCAGATCACTAAGTTCTCAGATGGTCTGGAGTGCATGTCTCCTTGGCTCTAGTCTAAAGAAGAGAGTTTGGAGTCAGAGATGTGAAAGGTAGTGGGAGAACAAGTGACTGAATATAATGGGATAAAATTGGCTTTGAGGAATCCCATATATAATAAAAAGAAAGCTTTTAGTGTGGGGTGTCAAACAAAGAAGTACCAGGAGAAAAACAAGCAGAGGGTTGGTGCCATAGCCCCAGAAGGTACAGCATGTGTGAAGGAGCTATGGAGGTCTTTTTTAGTATTTTGTTGATTTATATTGTTTATTACTGCTCATGGAGGTCTGACAGACATGGTGAGTTAGGCTGGAAGGGAGATAAAGACTGCCCTGGGAGGTTTGAGGGTCTTGGCGCTTCTCTATTTCCCAGCCTAGCTTTACTTCCACCTAAGCCTCAGCATCTGTCCTTGGGATATCCTCTGCTTCCTGATCCTCCTCCCTCAACTCTGCCTTCATGGGCAGGAGAAGGAGGGCTGGGAGGGGTGATAACACATGCACACCTCCAGTACAGTTTTGTCTTCCTATGTCCCAAAGCAAGGCTAAAGAGAAGAAACATTTTAGTGCAGTTGGGATTACTATTGAGTATTTTGTCTGAGCCACTGATGAAGGCCTGCCAGCCCTTTCACCTATCCTTATTCAATGAAATAGGTGTGCTCTTAACCAGTGAAAAAATTCAGACCTTATTAGAAGTAGTACAGCAGCAATCTGACCAAGGACAACCTTCTCTAAATCCTTGTAATTCCCCTATATTTCTGTAAAAAAGAAATCTGGAAAATGGAGGATGTTAATTGATTTAAGAAAGGCAAATGAACAGATGGAAACTATGGGAACTCTTCAGCCTAGACTTCCATCTCCTACTCAGTTGCTTAGGGAATGGCCTCTTTGGGTTGTAGATATTAAGGATTGCTTCTACTCTAACACTTTGGATAAGGAGGATATGAAAATATTTGCCTTTTTCAGTGCCCAGCGTTAATTTAGCTGAGTCTTATAAAATATTTGAATGGACAGTTTTGCTACAGGGAAAGAAAAATAGCCCTACTGTGTGTCAAATATATGTTGCTGCTGCTCTTACTCCAGTAAGAAAAGCATTTCCACAAGTTATATTATTACATTATATGGATGATATCTTGGGGCGTACACCTGAGAAGCAAATGTTAGAAGCATGTTTACAAAAGACTATAGAAACATTAAGGAACTACCAATTGTATATAGCTCCAGAAAAATTTTAAAGACATGCTCCTTTTTAATATTTAGGACATGAAGTATATCCCAAGGCACTTACAGTACAAAATTTTTCTTTAAAAACAGAGAATTTGATACCTTAAATGACTTTCAGAAATTGATAAGAGATATCAAATGAATAAGTTAGACTTAACTATTTATCACTTACAACTGTTATATGACATTTTACAGGGAGACACTGCTTTAGACTCTCCACACCAGCTTAAAAGAAGCCCAAGAGGCTCTGAGAGGGGCTGAACTGGCTTTATCCAAGAAAGAGTCCTTCAAAAACCCTAGGAATATCAGTTTTTACTATAAAAGGGGCACCTACAGCAGTCCTTCATCAAGGAGACAGTGTGATTGAGTGGATGACTCCAAGCACAATCACACCAAAGCCTTATTCCTTACCCAGTGCTTGTGGCTAGAATTTTATTGAAGGCCATTAAGCAAATAAAACATTTATTTGGGATAAGACCTGACAAGATATACATCTTTTGTACCAATGCACATATTAATTTTTTGTTGTAAAACCATCCTAGAGTGGAAAATTTTATTGGCCACAGCTCCAAATTTTACATACGGGTCCCCCTTAAAGATAACCCAGATATTACATAATTAGCCATGGGTTTTTAAGGAAAAAGTTTCTTCTTAAGTTTTCTCTTAAAGTACCAATCATCTTTACCAATGCATCCAAATATAACATTAATGCTATATATTCTCCTGATTTGGTTATAAAAAGAATAGTAAGGAGTACCTTTCAATCCACTCAGCAGAATGAGTTCTATGCAATCATGCTAGCTCTTACTTATTATCCAGGAGATAGAAATATAATATCTGATTTGGCTTATTCAGCAAATGTGATACAAAGAATTGCCACAGCCCAAATAAAATTTGTAACCTCTAAAATATATCAGCTTTTTAAGGAACTTCAAGAGCAAGTGAAAAAATGTCCAGGTAAATATTAACTTCTTGCATGTCTATTCTCATACAGGACTTCCACATCCTATTTTTAGGGATATTCAAAGGCAGATAGCCTTTTAACTATGTTAGCCAGTACTCATTTATTTCAGGGCACCCAAAAATCTCATTCTAAATATCATCAGGCTCTATATGCTTTAGGTCTACAGTTTGGGATTGCAAAAGAGAAAGCCAAGAGCATAGTAAAGGCTGTACAGTTGCCTTCCTTTCCATGCTCCTACACTGCATCCAGGGAAGAACTCTTATGGATTGAGACTCAATGAAATTTGGCAGATGTATGTGACTTATTATAAATCTTTTGACCATCTGTCTTTTATCCATATTATCATGGACAATTTTCAGGATTTGCTTTTGTAATGCTAACAGCAAAAGAGACAGCCCAAGTGGTCACTGAATTCCTTATACAGGTTTTTGCTATGGGTGTGCCACAAGCAATAAAAGCAGAGAATACCTGCATATACTTCTAAACCTTTTGCACACTTTTATGCACGGTATAAGATTTTACACATAACTGGAATACCCTTAATCCTCAAGGACAGGCAATATTAGAGAGGAGAAACAGAGACATCAAGACACTCCCCAAAAAACAAAAGAAAGGGGGAACTACAGGTAACCCTAGAGAACTTTTAAACTTAACTCTTTATACTATTAATTTTTTGATTTTTGATGAAGATGCACTGCCTCTGGCAGACAGGTTTCATAACCCACAGGAAGGGCAGTATCCAGTACTAGCAGCTCCAGTATCTTTAAAAAATCACCAGGTGATGTGCAGAGATCCGGGAATTCAAGGGACCAGACAGATTAACTTCTTGGAGCAGAGGGTTTGCTTGTGACTCTACAGTTGGACAAAGAATCCAATAGATGTCCACAAGCTGTATCTGCCTTGTTCATTGGAGAGAGGTGGAAGAAGAGAAGACCCTCAAAATGAAGAAGACCCAGGAAACATTGGATGGCTCCATCTCTGACTATGTCTGCCACTGAAAGAGCATGGCAGTTAATCCTATGTGTGTAGCAACTGACCCATGAATATTACCATGACCACAAAAATAGTTGCTGATGGGACTGATGCAGGACTTCAAAACCTGCAGGAATCATTGGATTTCCTGATACATGAAGTTGTGGACAATAGATTGGCTTTGGACTATCTCTTGACTGCTGAAGGAGGTGTATGTGTACTTGTGAATTGATAATTACTTTCTATACCTTCCTTTTGGTACTCATGGAAGTCTTTTCCAGTATCTTGTGCAGTGTACTTTGGTTATATAAGGGTATTAGGGTATAAAAGGCTGAGAGAATTTGTAATAAACGGACTCCATGTTTCACCATCCACGTGAGTCCTGCCTCTTCATTCTTCTAAGACGAAGGACTCAAAGTGGTACCAAGGTCCTCCAGAGAGATAGTCCAGATGCAACAACTGAGATTCTTCAGAGAGCTAGTCAAGACGCTACAAGATGAGGTGATTTAGGAATAATTCTCGAAAGTTACATTAGAGCTATGCATTCTAATTAGAATTATCAAAACAATCTAGGGACTTAAAAGTTTAATGCATATAATATTTAGGGAGGTATTATTGAGCCAATATACCCCTGGTTTATCTAAGTTGAAAAAGCACAGATATTTTTACTAATTCTGATAGTTTGTTTTACAATTCAGCTTATAACTAGAAATGAGATAATTTGGAAATTTTTTACCTAAATTACAAGAAATTTAAACATTTAACAAGTTTATATTTTGCTAAATTTTTAAATGGAATTTCTGTAACTGCAGAACAATCATATCTCACACATCAAATAATAGATTTGTTTTAATTTTGAGAACTTTTTTATTGTGCTAAAGCTACTCAGAAAATATTTTTGCTTAGGTGTATCTCCTTTTTAGCATACAAAGAGAAATCCTTTTACTTCAGACATAATTGTTATATATATCATAGACATATATCTATAATAATATCAAGAAAAAATGCCTTTTTATTGATCCATGTTTTGAAATATGGATGTAAATTCCAGTTCTTTATTAATCTAATACAATTTCAATTTTATGTTAGCATAATAATATCCAATATCTTTGCACCTGAATTTTATGATGAGTTTGGAGAAAACAGTAACATGAAGAAGAAAACCATTAAGTTAATATTGCTAGATAATTTCTATTTGTTGGTTATTCTAATCGATGTTACAGAAATACTCTAAATTCTCTGACTGTTAAGAATAAAATAAGGTTAGAATTCTTCATTTTCACTTGGAAAGAACTATGACTTTCAGAATAATGAAGATATGGCTATGATTCTCAAGGCATCATGTTTTTTAACTTGATGAGCAATTAAGTCATTTGGGTATATAAACAGGAAAATCAAATGGATAGTTTTTTTTTTTTTTTTGGGGGGGGGACTGGTAATAGAACAAGGAGATCTTGGGACCTTTGGATAGATATACAAAAGAGGAAAAGAGAATAAGCACAAGATTAAAACAAAAGGTCCAAAATGCAAAATCTTAATCAGGGTATTGTGATTTGGGATAAAATACTAATGTTGCAATTGCCACATTAATTTGAAGAATTATACCTCTATTGAGTATCAATTACTCAATTAATTAGAATTAATTAAAGATTAATAAAAGATCAATGAATGAAAGCAGAGAAGCATAAGGAATCTAGCAGTGAAGTAAATCACACAGGAAATTCAACCAGGGCAGTGACAGGGGGAAGCATTTTTGTGAAGGAGCAAACAAATAACTGCTTGAATGCCTTGGTGACATACAGAAAGGAAAGGATCAGCAAAGGCAATAATGAAATGTTAACAGTATGAGGATCAAGTATCATGCAACTTTAAAGTGGATGATGGGCAAAGAATATCACAAAGCTTCTGGCTAAATTCAGAGATGGCATGATTCCTAATATAGGGATCTGAAGAATGAGTCAGAACAGGTAGAATCCAAGCTGAGAATGTGATGTTAAAGATAGGGATAGAAATGATATTAAAACCCACACATACTCACACACACACACACACACACACACACACACACACAAACCTCTATCATATTCTATTCTAATGCTCCCTTGTTGCATTAGAAGCAATCCTTGATTCTCAAGAACTATGTCAAATAAAGCAAAAAGTCTGGCAGACATTTCTAGCCTTAAAAGGATTTTAGTTCAGATTTAGCAAGAGATTATATTTGTCAACAATTTTGAAATTGTGATAAGAATCAATACCAATATATTAGTTATTTGATAAAATTATATTACCATCAGAACTTATTAAGGGAATAATAAAATTATTATTTTTCTCATATTTATGTGTTCCCATTCTACTTTGGTAATAATTATGCCAATGAATCCTCAGAATTACATAGTCGGTGAGACCACAAATAAACAATATCTTAACTATTGCCCCTCTCAATGTAAATTTTTGTCCAGTGATTGGAAAATGATATGTAATAACTGAATCATGTCCATTTTGATATATGTAACATGAAAAGGTGAAAGAAAGTCATATCTAAATTACAGGTTTTCTCTAAGGTTGACCTTAGAAAGGGATTTAAAAGAGGAAACAGAGTACCAAAGGAAATAAGAAATTTAAGTAGTTGTACACTTAATAATATTTCATTGAAGAGCTGGTAATAAGCATTTATACAAAAATGAAAATTGCAAATATGTATATTTCACGGAATTTCAAGGTACTTTTTACAAATATCAGATACATGTTACAGAATAACATGAAATTAAATTTTAAAAGGTAAAGTTTTTTAAAATGTGTTTATTTTTAACATACATTTATTAATTTTCAGTTCTGAATTCTCTCTATCTCTAGTCTCTCTCCCACCTATTGAGAAGGAAAGCAATACATTTTCCATCATAAATGTGATTTCATATGAAATATTTCCATATTAATCATATTGCAAAAACAAAAATAAAAAGTGACAAAATCATTCAATTTGCATTCAGAGTTAATAAATTCTCTCTCTGGAAGCAAAGGTACAATTTTTCATCACGAGACCTTGCCATTGCCATAGATCATTGCATTTATTAGTGTAGCTAAATCTTTATGATTGATAATTATTATATAACAGTTAATATGTATGATGTTCTGGTTATGCTTACTTCACTTAGCAACAATTCACATAAGTCTCCTGAAGTTTTTTAAAATTTTTTTTCTTTATGAAACCATCTTCTTCATCATTTCTTTGAATGGTGGATTTTTTTTCCATGTTATGAGTTTTTTTTTTTTTTTTTTTTTAATTAGTTGTATATTGGCTAAGAATTTCCCACTAGATTTATCAGGCATGGCCTCCCCACACTGGGCTGGTATGTGGCATTGTTCCCCACTGCCCAATTGAGATAAACCTTTCCTGAAATCCTTCCAAGATAGTTTTAGCTGGTAAATTATCAGACATTGAATCTTTGTGGGTTCTGTTGCTCCAAAATCCATTCTGAAGTTTGATCTAGTGTTGCTTCTGAGGGAAGCTGAGTAGAGCTCAGACAATGTCCTGTCTAGTACCTGCCATCTTGCCTTTACCTTCTCATGGTTTCTTATATGATAAGTTTATTCCATCAGAAACATACATTCTACATTATTCAATCTTTCCTCAATTGATGGAAAAAATGGAAGAGAAACATAAAAAGGTAAGTTATTTACATTCTTATGTGAGAAAAGATATGTATAATGCCTTAAAACTAGTTACATAATTTTACACTCATTACTAATTTTTATTCTTGGAATTAGCAAAGGAACCAAACTCTATTCCATCCTTTCTGCTTATGAGAGGATTAACTTTATTGAACTAGTCGATCTACACGTATGACAAGGATAGGAAGTGCAGTTGAATATTGATCTCATTCCAGAATTGAACCAAAGTATTTTTGAACATGTGGGATAATTTTTCAATGAATAGTTATATCTATGAAGAAATTTTCTAAGAAATATTGATTGTTCTTAATATGTGTTTGAGAGAGTAATAGACATTGTAGCCTAATTTTCTATAGTATGCATAAATACTTAAAAGGATCTATTATTTCAGCAATGTCTATAGATCTTATAGGAATATATCACAAACCAATATCTATTGATTAATCCTATATGATTAATTTTTTCTAAAATTCTATTCATCTCAATAACATATATTCCTACATATACCAATATCCGAAGCTATAACTATATCTATCTCTCTATGAAAATATAACTAATAATAATGTTGATGATAATCAAAACTCATAGAATGCCTACAATATGGTAGGCATTGTGCAAAGCATGCTTTACAGATATTATCTCATTTGATTCCCACAATGGCTGAGAGATAGGTGCTATTATTATCCCTATTTTGCTGATAAAGAAACTGAAACAAAGAAAGCTTAAATATCTTGCCCAGGACCACAGAGTTAGTAAGTATCTGAGGTTTGATTTGAACTCTCATCTTCCTGCTTTAAAGTCAAGAGTATTTTCCACTATGTCAACCAACTGTCTAAGTCTATCTATCTATCTATCTATCTACCCATCCATCTATCTTCTTGAAAGTAGCAAAAACAAAAAACAAACAAACAAACAAAAAAAAACCTCTGCTCTTTTCCTTAAGCTCTGCTTATGACCAGATTAATCTCATTAAATCATTCCATCTATATCATTACCTATATATCTACATCTATATGTATAGTTCTAAGTATATGTTGTTTGGGAGGCTGTTTTAGCAAAGTAGTTGCATAGTGAAAGTTAAGTTCTTGAAATGAAGTCATTCTCATTTGTTTCTGAATTAAGTTAAATGGAATTAAGTTAGACTGTTGCCCTCTGAGTCCAAAATTACTTGGTGGACTCTTTTACATTACCTCTCTGCAGGTATGGTTTTGAAAGGATCAAGCTTTTACTTCAGATCAGATTTTTTAACTGTAACAGCAATGAAGCAAGATGAACAATGAACAAGCAGAGACTGAAGTTCACACATTATTATTTAAACTGAGGATCTGCTTGGAAAATGACAGTGAGCTACTGAATTATGTAATCTTCTAAAGCTAGAAAAAAAAAGACAAGGTGACACAACAACCTTTATCTACTAGCAAAGATGGGACTTAATTTGAAAGAATAAAGACTAAAGAATTCTTTCTACAGCTCTTAATATGTTTTACCTTTAAAAAACCCTCAATATAAAATATTTATTATTATCCACTATTAATGTTGGCAAATTTTGTACAATTAGAGGGTGCTAAATTAACAGACAATTTAAAACCTATTTACTTTTCTTAAATGGTGTCATTACTTCCCATATTCCATTGAAAATTAAAGTATTTAAATAGGTAGAAATTCAATTTTAAATACAAAATCTACATTTGTCTTCATATACATTTCCCCCCATCCTCAACTCCCTTCAGATCTGATTTGTACAAAACCTGAATGCTATCTATAACTGTAGTCTTTTTTTTTAAAGTGTAGGTTAAAATTCTTGTCTATTTTATTTTTAAAGAAATCTTCCTATATTAGTCACAACCAATTTTTTCTAAAATCCATTTACCACCATTCTTCCATGCTTCTTGACTAACAAAACTCCTCTGTCCAAAATAATGCCCTAGTGTGTACATGTACAGTATTAACACAAGTAGATTAGGACTACTAGTAGTAGAATCAGTAGTAGTAGTAGTAATGGTGGTAGTGGTATTAGTAGAAGAATTAATAGGAGTAGGAATAAGAATAGGAGTAGGAGTAGGAGTAGTTGTAAAGAGTCTAGGATAGTCGAGAGAAATCTATTTAACTCCATGATTCATTCCATCATGATACCAAAAAAGAATAAATTTCTATTATTTCCAAGAGTATTGTTACCAAAAAGGATATAAATACAAATAAGATATTCTCAAACATTGTGTTCCTTAAAATATAGCAGTAGATTCAGGATTCCTTGTCACATTTTTTTTTTTCTGTAGAAAAACCTTCTTTTATGTATTTTCATTTTCTTCTTTAGCTTTTCGCTGAACTTTTCTGTTTCACACTTAGATAATCCTATAAAATTTGTAAGCTTCAAAGGACAATGCTTTTTATATTTAATGTATATATGAAAGGAATAACTTCTATTACATGATAACTCAGACCAAGGAAATATCTATGGTTTTGTTTTTCTGAACTTTATACCTTTCCAGCAAACTCATAGAGGTCAGGGCTAGCAGTTTATTGAAGTTCATAAGGGACAAGCTACACTTTTGATATTGAAAACCCAAAGAAGATCAATATATTGAAAAGCTTAGAATTTGTGACAGTTATTAGACTTCATTCTAGATAAGACCAGTTTGTGTGCACTGAAGATTAGTTGCTCCTACACTGAGCCAAACCTTAGATCTTTAAAACAAAACAAAAAACAAAAGGCACCAGAAAAAGCAACAGCAAAACTCGAGGGAATACAAAAGAGAACCAAATAAGATCCTGTCACATCCTGATCCTGACAGGAGATTAGAGAAATGAAGGGGAAAAAAAATTAAGAAAAACTTCAACTATATTGTTTATTAAACATATATACTTTTGTGCCATGAAAAATATGAAGAATGTAGAAAATCATGCAATGACTTTTAAATTGACACAGAGTAAAGAAAACATAACCAAGGAACAGTATACAAAATCACATTAATGATGAAAAGACAATGTTGAAAAGCAATGTTCCTAAATAAAAGAACCAATGTTAGTAAGATACCATCAAACTTCCAAAGTTAAAAATCATGTCTCTCCTATTCATTGAAGAGTGATTAATTATATATCACATGTATTATATATGATATATATGTATTACATATATATATGTATATATATGCATTTTATTATTTTTGAGAGTAGATTGTTTTCATTTTTATTTGGAAGTTTTTGCTCTGTCAAAAATATATTTATAAATGTAAATAATTATTCCCATGAAGGGAAGTTAAATGACCTGGCTTAGAAAATACTTAATCAAATGTGGTTGAGTCTCCTGATTTTCCTCTATGCCAAACTTAATTTTGAATCATAGTATATTATCACAACTAAGGAAATTTTCTTTATTACTAGAAGGTAAAAATTAATAAATACTAGCTAATTTAATAAATAGCTAGTTAAATATTTTTTAAGACAGGAAAAAGAATAGTTTTTAGGGAAATAACAAGCTCTTGTGTAATGGGCCAGAACTCTGGAGAAATGTACTTGAAACAAGACTTCTTAACCAAGGTGTTAACTCAGTGGAACTGATAAGACAGTGGTTAGCATGTCTGTAGCTGGTGTAGCATGGTGATTAATTGTTCTCTAGTTTAGTATGATTGAATTAATTTTACAACAAATTATTATCCCTAGTGATATAATAATTGGCTTATACTCAGTATGATGAATGGTTTTAATTGTAATAAAGTATTTGAGAGGTCAGCGTCAGACCTAGATACAGAGACTTGGAGAAAGATTCCGAGAAGAAGGAGGATTGGAGGCTGGAGCTCAAGTCCTGGGACTCAGAGAGATTCATTCTATCTTCATCAGCCTCATGGCAACAGGCCTGTCCCCCTGCTTCCCCCACTGAGATCAAGGCCTGTCTAAAAGGACTCCAGAAAGCTAGCCCGGGCCCCATGCAATGAGACAAAACGTGAAAGAGATAATAAAGAATTTGGATTTTAGCTCTGGCTATTCTTGTGGTGATTACTCAGCTGAAATTAAGGCTGGTCCAGACCTCTAGAAAGCTAAACCAGAATACTACACCCTTATTGTCTTCTCTGTCACAATATATTATAAATAGTTATTCATACTGAATACATATCAGGACACTAGTGTTAAAAAAAAACATAATGATGAAGTTATAATCATGAAAATTATTTATTTTGACTACCTCTTAATCAAAACTGGGCTTATGAAATTATTATGAATTTCATGTTTACAAGATATTTACAAATAAGTAAGGTAAATTATATCAAGTTTAAAAAATTCTGAATTTAAATATATGCCTACATGTAAGTACATATGTATATGTAAATATGTGTGTATGTGGGTATATATATAACATATATATATACATATATATATATATATATATATATATATATATATACATATATCACAATAAACACATATTAAGCATTTACAATGTGCCAGTCACTGTGATAAGTGCTGGAATCTATTTAAAAAATGTCAAAAAATTGGCCTGAGACTCAGAAGCTTATAATCTTATGGAAGTGTGGATCAATATTCTTTTTTGCTTATACTATTTTGTGATATAATGCTGGGCTGAGGTGCCAAAACCGACTGAATATGGAAAGACAGATCAAAACATACTTTCTTGATGTATTTTTTTAAAAAATGGAACAATATTGGAGGGTTTTTTATTTTATTTTAAGTACTAAAATTTAAAAGATTTTTTGAGTAACCTGAATTTAACCATCTAATTCAATTAACTGAATCATTATATTTTATCCCTGAATATTTCAGTTAGTTAATTTCCTAATTGTAGTAGCAACTTTACATTTGCATATTTTGCTAAATTGGATAATTTAAATGTACTTAATTCCTTCGGTGTTCATTATTATTTTGCTTGAGTCTCTTTACAATGTATTGTAAGGAGTCAATTTTTATTAAGAAAGAGATTTTGTATTTGAAAATGCTACTGGAATTAAAAATAATTGCACTTTAAAACTGAATCTATCTATTTCTAATGACAAAAAAGACTCACTTCACTATTATAATGTGTTATTAATTGATTCATACCATTAATTTAATTTAAGATGACTTTTAAAAATTCAAATTTTTCTTTCTTTCTTAAAAGTCATCAAAAATTAAAGCAAAATCAAGATAAAATAGAATGTTATTAGAATTCAGGGACCACTGCTCTAATCACAATGTAAATGATTATTTCAATAATGAATGCAAAAATTCATTGTTATTATTTCATATTGGCCTCTTAAATTATTTTGTCAAATCCTGAAAACATTAACATGCCTTGTCAAGTAGAAGTCAAGATGAAAAGAAATACACATAAAACAGTAAGAGAAGTGAAACTTAACAAAACTCTTAAAACCAATGTGATCTTCAGATTCATTTGATCCCCTAAAATAACCTAACTCAATCACACATAGATTAAAATTGGAATCCCGGACTACTGGCTTGTATGTTTTTTGGTTTTTTGGTTTGTTTGTTTTTAATTTCTCTTTGCTAAATTTCATCTGCCATGAGCTTATCTTCTTGTTAAACATGAAGGGCATGTTACATCATGATAAGAAGTTATTTGCAAGAAAGTAGCTTCCTTTCTATCCCAGAGTCTCAAT
Source organism: Sarcophilus harrisii (assembly GCF_902635505.1). Taxonomy (NCBI): domain Eukaryota; kingdom Metazoa; phylum Chordata; class Mammalia; order Dasyuromorphia; family Dasyuridae; genus Sarcophilus; species Sarcophilus harrisii. The sequence continues at coordinate 131,070,404 of NC_045428.1, forward strand.
CAACAAATTTTTAAGGAGTTCCTTGTTTGTTCTGAGCAATACTTTAGTGACCTTTCACCTTTTATATGGGACAATTCTTTTTGGATTTCTCCAAACTCAAAATTAAAAACTCTGTTAATTTTCTTAGAACAATAAGGTAACTCAATAAATTGATGACTTTTCTTCACCTTATTAAGTGTTTAAATGTAAGTTAGTGGAAAAAAAAATAAAGCAATTCTGGTTCTCAAGGAGTTTATGTTCTATTAAGCCAATACTGCAAATACTCAAGTAATCAAATACCAAGACATTTTAAAAGAAGGAGAGGAACACATGAAAGTAGTGAACTATGTTAAGTAAACAATCAACAACAACAACAACAACAAAATTCCCATCCTGATTGGTAGAATTTGTATATTTTAGGAGTTGTAAATTCTTACATTAAAAATTCAACAATTTTTTCAAATAAGTTACTGGAGCTAGATCTATCACACCCTTGGGAATAAAACTTAGGTGGCCTCTGAGGCCAACTATAAATTAATGTGGAACTAATTTTGTCTTAAGTGTTGCATTTCACACTGAATGTGAAGAAATATTTGCTTTTTTGTTGTACCACTATGACCAAAATTCCTCTGAGGACCTCAATTTTCAAAGTATAGCCTCTTCATTCATATATTATTTGCTACAGGATAAGTCTCACTTGTCTTCAATTTGAAATTACTTCTACATCAAATAAATCAATCTAAACTCCAAAGGAGGTTGATGGATTAAATTTTCCTTTATGTTTGATTCATGGAAATCTTTACTATAATTAAGACTTCAAGCAACAGGAAATGATAAAATAAATATTGATCCTAGTCTGAGTTTCATCTCAAATATTACGGTTAAATGGTATCCTGTTATAAAGATAACATATTTAAAATACATTGAGAAATTTATATTTTTAAAAAATTTACCATTTTCCCCAAGAATGTGTTATTTCTCAACATCCCACCCACACACCCACACACCCTCATGAATACACAAACACACACACATATGTATATATATATGTGTGTGTGTTTCTCAATTTTAAAATATTATTTTCTAAATTTGAAATCAATGTTATTGTTGACTATATGTAATTTTGGGTTTTAAAATAAAGAGGAACATATCATAAAACACATAGTCTCCATCATCTTAATGCTCAAGACCTTTAGAACTTGCAATTTAATTATTGACAAGTTTGTGACCACTAAATAAGAGTGTTACATTTTTCATTCTCTAGCTCTCCTGGTAGATTTAAAGTATTTGTTAATGTGAAGTTTGACGGTAACAATTTTATTTTATTATTCCAATCTATATTTCAGAATGTATCATTGGCACATGCAAAACAGTGTAATTTGCTTGAACTGGTATAAATTACCAGACTCTACTCCAGTCTAATAAACACCTGCTTTCCTAAGCTATCAATTAATCACTAGAAACTGCTGAAGTATTTAGTGTATTGCTTAGATTTTCTAAAAGGGAATATGAATATTATTATATTACTTATAATGAATATTTTATTAATTTATTACTATTAATGCACAATAATATTGCATTTATTAACTTATTACTATTAATACATAATAATATTATTCCATATATTCTTTTAACATTTTTCATAGCTATCATGGAATCAAGGAGATGGGGGAAAAGGTCATCTATTCCTTCTGTCTCTTAAAAAAAAAGGCATTTAATCACATCTGTTTTCTTTTTTATATGGCTACTTTGCTCCTCTGCTTTTCAAAATTCCTCACAGAATGATTTTTTTTGCTGTAATTTCATTGGTATAAATCTATTGGTATTCCCAAAGGAAAATTCCTTCTAACCAAAGTAGATGAGTAACTGCTTAGTAAGAGTAGATTTGTATAAAAAAGTTAAATGATTTACCCAGAATGGTAGTCATGATGAGTAGACATCAATGAATATCAAAGTAATTCTTACTCAGAGGTTTGCTCTAGGTTCATTATAGCAATGTATATGTTTTTACTATACACACAAACACATACACACATATGTGTATACACGTATATATATATATATATATATATGTATTTATGTGTGTATGCATGTATATAACACCCACAATATAATCATATATATGGTTGTTGCTTATCTATTTCATGTTACTTTAATTTTAAGGTTATTCCCATTTGGATGTTTTAATTTTATAATTAAAATTTGAATGCAAATAATTTTAAGGATAATGAAAATAATTTTAAGGATAATATTCAATTTAAAATCCACTGAAGGCAAGGCCTGAAAAAGACACCTAAAATTTAAATTTTATAATGTGATGAATCTAAGTCAAATGATTAAGTCATAACTACATTTTAGATTTGACTTTCTAAAAACCAGAAAACATACCTTTTATAATTGAACCTCAATATTTTTCCAAATATGAGTGTACTCATTCCACAAGTACAGATTAAAATCCTTTTATGAGTTAATAGATAATATTTGTGAATTAGACAGAATATGTATATATAAGAAATATGTTCAAGTTATCCCAGGTTTATATATGTACTGATTTTATCAAACTTAATTTTTAGGCAGTTTATAATCATCACACAAATCCAGTAGTTTTAGGATATGGTGCAAAGTGTCTAAAATCAGTTTTAGTTATTTCCATTAAAAACTGAAGGCTTCCAAAGATGAACTAAAAATATTTCCTTATTCTTGTGCAGCTAAAAGATAGTTAGTTAATAATACCTCTGCTTTTTAATTCTTGACTCTGACAGAATTTGGGTCTTCCCAGTTTCTGAGGCTAGCAATTGACCATCTATTGCACTTCAGTTCTCACAGATCACCTTTGTTACTTTGATTTTTTCTTCTCTAAAGGAAAAGGGAAATTGAATTCAAGATCAGCTCACAACATAAATAGTCACTTATTGGAGAAACATCATTCTACCATCTAGTTTTCTATTTCTTCCTATCTCTATTTTTGTCCTTTAAAATCTCATAGTATTTCCTTTAGTTATGATACAGATCCCATCATTTCCCACTCTGTAATGAGTCCTTATACTCTTGTTCTTTTCTTTTGATCACAACTCATGTATTGTCAGGTGGGCTATGTATGTTACTATCATTTCATAACATAAGGTTATGAATATAAGGTATATGAACATATAGGAAACAATAGTTATTTGCATTTGAGAGGTAAAGGATTAGAAATCCAGATAGGTTAGTTGAATTGTCCAAGATTATAAAGTTAAGTATAAATATTGGATAATATTATCTAGCAACAATATAGCTCTTTAAAATTTGAAGAATTCTTTTCAAATATTATCTCAATTTATCTTCACAACAAACATGAAAATTAGGCAGAAATTATGTTCAATATTTAGATAAGGCAATGAAGGTAGAGAAATTAAGTGAATTAAAAAAATTTTAAATAAGTATTAAATATCTGAGACCAACACATATGAACTCAGATCTTCTTCCCTCTAGGTCTACCCATTACCTATCTGGTCTGATACTTTACTTTCTGCCAAGCAGCAAATTCCATGATGGCACTCTTTTTACCCCCTTTTTCATGTTTTGTTTTGTTTTATTTTTCACACATGATTCTCCATTAATATTAAATGAATAACTGATAGTGAATAGATAAAAATACCTGGAATGTTACTTGCTAACAATTAATTAAACAAAATAAACACATTTAGAGTTTGTGCACTTCAATATGTCAATGTTTCTAGGAAATTATGTGGAGGATTGTTCAAAATTATAGCTTGAAATGATTAATTCTTTGGTTCCAGGTTCATTGAATGATTGAAATTGCTGCATAGAAAATTTTCCAAATGATTAAATATCTTCAAGATGTTTTAAGGAAAATTTGGTCCATTATTCCCTAGATGCTCTTCTGTATTTCTGATATATCCAGATGACCTTTTGAACTTCATTAGAATTTAGTGTGGAGGCAGTCCTATTATTTCATTTGATTGAAATATAAATGGATGTTAGGTTTTATCATCAGACTGTGGGAAAATTACAAGTATAGAAATTGCATAATTTTAGAGTAAATTTACTCTCTGAACCTTTTAAAAGAAATCAAAATTGGAGAGAGATGGATTCTAAATAAAAAACTCTCAAGTTTCTAAGACTTTAGTAATTCTTGATTCCATTTAATGATATTATCTCAAATTCATAAAAACTGATCAAAATACAGAAAAGTTAAAGGAGGAAATAAATTCTAAAGACACAGAATTTTTAAAAAAATGTGGATTTTAGTTGTTTCCTGTCTTCTCTTTTCCCTAAATCCAGCACCAACACACATTATTAATTCAGTATCTAGGAAGATTAGTTAAAAAAAGAGGGGGGGGTAGATAAATAACGAATAGTTTTTTATGTAACATGATGTTCATTTCATTTTATTCATTTCACTTTATTTGTTGAAATTCAAATTATATACCAAAATTTTGGGCATCTAAGAGATATCTGACAAGATGATTAAGTGTTCCTTTCCACCGCAATCATCAAGCTATTCATAAACTAATAGAAATAACAATGATAACAAAATGAAAAGAAGAAAGAAAAGAAACTTTCATGAGGAAAAAAAAACAATAAAAAGAACAGAAACACAAAAGTTATGAATAAATTTAAAAGTTCATGAATTCAAAAAAGAAATCTCTAGTTCTTATGCAAGGCTTCAGAGGCCATTCTAAGTCCATGAGTGGAATAATAACACACTCAGAAAAAGCTAAGGATATAACAGCCAATTGATTTAGCATGTCAAGATACAATTGACAAACACAGCATAGATTATACATATATGTGTAAACAAAGAAAACATTACACTTACTTGCTTATGAGGAAGTTTCTAAATTGTTTTAAATTAAATAATCACCATAATTTTGTTCCTTAAAATTATGTTCATAACACAGGACCAGATCTCTCACTTTTAATGTGCACAGGTCTGGCCATAGCATCACATAACACATCCCTGATTGGAGACATGGATGGCTAGTCCATGATTAGTAATGATCTTTAGGAAAGGCCCTGTGTAAAAACAACATTCTGAGCCACATTGTAGCAAGAAAACTATAAAAATGATAGATATAATTAGGATCTTGAAAACATAGCTACCTAGTGGCAAGAAACTGGAAACTGAGTGAAAACCCATCAGCTGGGGAATGGCTGAATAAATTATGGTATGTGAATGTTATAGAATATTATTGTTCTGTAAGAAAAGAGCAGCAGGATGATATCAGAAAGGCCTGGGGAGACTTATATGAACTGATGCTGAGTGAAATGAACAGAACATTGTACATGGCAATAGCAATTTTATACAATGATCAATTCTGATGCACATGGCTCTTTTCAACAATGAGGTAATTTAAACCAGTTCCAATTGTTCAATGATGAAGAGAGTCATCTATACCCAGAAAGGGGACTGTCGGAACCAAGTGTGGTTCACAACATAGTATTGTTCTCACCGTTTTTGTTATTATTTGCTTGCATGTTATTTTCTTCATCATTTTCTTTTCTGGTTTGATTTGATTTTTCTTATGCAGAAAGATAAATGTATAAATATGTATGAATATGTTGGATTTAACACATACTTCTACTATGTTTAACATATATTGGACTTGCCATCTAGGAGAAAGGAGTGGGAGAAGGGGGGGGGGAAACTGGAACATAAGATTTTGCAAGGGCTAATGTTGCAGACTTGTCTATGCATATGTTTTGAAAAATAAAAAGTTTTAATAAAAAAGAAATATAAATTTCATGAAAAAAAGAAAATATAGCTACTTAGAGCTCTGTATACTTTGTTATTTAAAATAAGAGGTCTCCTCCCTCATCAGTTTGATTGAAGTGTTCTTTAAAGTTAGGTATAAGTATATTTTGAGTATAAAATTTCCAACCTATTATAGTCCATATTTTCATTTTTATTATGTAGTTTCAGGATTAATGATGTTACAGAGCTCAATATTGCTACAGCCATAGTAAAAAGACAGTTTCATTTGTGTCTATTTCCAGGGTCAAGGTTAAATTCTCAATAACGAAAATAACTGTTTGGTATTTCATAACTGAGACAAAAATGCAATATTCATAGTTATAATCCAAGTTTCAATAGTTGTAAAAGTCATATTCTGGGACCATATCACATAGCATCACTTTCATCTCAATCTGTATGAAAAAAGATTTTCACAAATACCCAAAAGCCTAGCAGCCATTTATTTGTAATTAGGTCACTAACATTCTCTAAACACATACCTTTCCAAGTAAAGGATTAAAGCAGTAATTTTCCCAAATGGATACTAGCCACAAATATATCAGTTTAATTATATTAAATATAAACAATTCTTCCTCAATACTTGTATGCAAATATTTTATTTCAGAAGCCATGGATAATTAAAAGTATGAACTTATATAGCCAGGGAATTCAATCCACATTCAATTTTGTCAGCAAGAGATGCACATGACAATAGGCATATAGGTTCAGCAGCATTAGAATGGAATCAAGAGTTTGGTTCAAGTATATGATTTTAAACTTGTTTCATTGAATAATTGATAAGTTTATCATTAATTCACAAAATGTCATATCCTGAATTTTCTATAAATGGTTAGAAAACTCACTGATATAATAGGAGATGGGTACACAAAAAATTTGCCTCTGTGAGGTCAGCTTTATAGTCTTTTATAAGAATAGTAAATACAAATTGTCTTATAGCTTAAATCAAGATGTCCCACTTGAATTAGAGACAAAGAATATCACAAAGAAACCTACAGATGAAAAAAAAAATGTTCAAAGACACTTTTCTGAGAACTTATCATAAGAAAAGAGGTTGTATTCTTCCTTCTTTGTCTTTTTACCAACTACTTTGTTTTGTGGCCCTCGTGCAAATAACTTCCCAGAGACATCCCTCTCTTTGATGCCTCCCTTTGAGGAATGAAATGACCACTTTCTCTCCCCATGTCTTCTAGTTCTCTAGTAGGAGAAGAAAGAAAAGAAGAAGGAGGAGAAAGAGGATGAGGAGGAAGAGGAAGAGGGGGGAGGGAGAGAGAAAGAGAGAGAGAGGGAAAGATTTTTATTTGGATATATATATAGATATATATATAATATATATGCATGTATATATATATATATATAATTTTGATTATTACTAATTGGATTATTCTCCTTCGATATATGTGTGTATATATATACACAAGTATCTAAACAGAATAAATAAAATAAAAATATATTGTATACATGCAATATAATATTGTATATGGACATATTAACAGACATACATTACATATATATATGTACATATAAATACATACATATAACAATACACGGATGTATACATAGCTGTATTCATCCACTTTTGATATTAACTTTTCATGCAGTTTTTATCTGGGATAGCATGCCCAGTAGCCTCACCCTAGTAGAACCAGCTTGACAGATGAGCTAATCCAGTTTGTGGGTAACTTACGAGTCTGAAATCCTTTAGTGAGTTATGGAATGTCTACCCTAAGCATGTGAGAACTATATGTAGCAGAATGGGCAGATTTAAAGATTTTGTTCCAATTTCCATGAAGGTGGTTGAAGCAGGTGCAATGGAGCAATCACAACATATTCAGACATCAAAGATGCCAAAATTATTCATTGCAGACATGCCTTATGACTGTGGAAGAAAGAATTACCCTAAAAACTTTGTGTAAAGCTAACTCATTTAAATCCAATTCATGGGCAAGTCAAGTCATCACCACATGATGGTCAATTGTCTTCATCAAATTGAAAGATGACCAAGTATCCATTCTTTTGTCTTCTCTGTCCCATTTTTATTCTATCATACAAAAAATTACTTTGGCCTGGTGTTCCTCTTCCTTCATAAACTGTATTTAGATTTAAAAGAAGATATTAAGAAAGAACTCTCTCCTCTCTGTTGCACTAGAGAAAGAAAAGAATTGTTCAGTTCAGGATGGACTAGCACAGAAAACCAGGGGTAAGGAGGTGGTCAATTGAATTAGTGACAACACTTTTGGTTTCCAGAACTCTCAGGTCACAGATGCCAAAAAACTAGAAGTTCACTAGGAAATGTCTGTTATAGGTGGATGAGAGTCCAGTGTTGGCCACACTAGCCCAGACCTAGCAAACTAAGAAAATCTGAGGAGCCACTGAATTGGCAATGACAATGAATGCTTCTAGAGCTCTCAGGAAACTAATACTACAGGGGTTGAAAAACTGGTCAGAAGGAGATTATAGTGATCTTTTGCCAGCATTTTGGCAGGACTCTGTTGCTTTGCCCACACTAAGACTTGAGTCACAGTCCTCAGTGGTAAATGCGGGAGGCGGGGGGGGAGAGGGGAACACTAGACATTGTCTAGAGTATACCAGACATTGAAATAAAAATGGAAGGGGGATCTTCCTCACAGTTGCAGGGCACAAAAGAGAGCTTATGGTCATTAAAAGACTAGAGCAAATACCAGGAGAATAATAAACATCTCTTCATATATCATTTAATTGTAAAGAAATAAAAACTTTCATATTTCTAGAAGTATTAGCTGCACAAAACCCCAGATCTTTGGGACAATGCACTCTTCACCCTGAAAACAGAATCTTACTTTAATAGAGGTAAAAGATAAGCATAGACTGGGGGAAGGAGATACTGACAATAGAAAGTTGCTATGGTGATGAAAAAGCTCAAAGCACATACTCAGAAGAAATAACAAGGCCAAAGCTTTACATCCAAACCCTCCATGAAAATACAAATTTGTCCCAAGCCATGGAAGCACTCAAACAGAATTGTGAAAAGAAAGTAAGAGATATAGAGAAAAAGTTGGCAAGAGAAATGAGAGTGATGCAAGAAAATCATGAAAAATGAGTCAACAGCTTGGTAAAGGAAACAGAAAAAAAATACTGAAAAACATCTAAATAAATAACACCCAAAGATCAGACCAGGCCAAATGCTTAAGGAAGAACAAAAAGCCAGAAATAAAGAACATTACCTTGAAAAAAAATTGGCCAAATAGAAAATGAAATGAAAAAATTCACTGGAGGGAGGAGAGAGGGAGGACTTTTAAAAAGTGAAATAGGCCAAATGGAAAAGGAGCTACAAAACTGTATAAAGAAAATAATTATTAAAAAATTAGAATTGATCAAATGGAAATGAATGATTTTATGAGAAATCTAAAAACAATAAAACAAAACCAAAAGGGTAAAAAAATTGAAGATTATGTGAAAAATAACATTGGGGGGTGGGGAGGGAAACACAACTGATCTGGAAAATGGATCCAGGAGAGATAACTTAACAATTTTTGAACTACCTGAAAATCATGCTCACATAAAAGGCTGGGCATCAGATTTGAAGGATTTACCAAGGTAAACTGCCCTGATATCGTAGAACCAGATAGTAAAATAGAAAAAATCCATGCTCATATACTAAAAGAGATCCTGAAATGAAAACTCCCTGTAATATGATAGCCAAATTCCAGAGCTCTCTAGTCAAGAAAAAAATGCCTCAAGCAACCAGAAAGAAATAAATCAGATATCATAAAGGCAAAATCAGGCTAATACAATATTTAAGACTTCTAAAAATCAGAGCGTTTGTGATATAATTTCTTAGAGGGTCAAGGAGCTAGAATTACAACCAAAAATTACAACCCAGCAAAACTGAGCATTCAAGAGAAAAATGGAAATTCAATGAAAGGGAGTATTTTCAAATATCCTCAATAAAAACACCAGAATTGAATAGACATTTTTACTTTAAAATACAAGACTCAAGAGAAGCACAATTTGGCAAACATGAAAGGGGAACCATGAGGGTTTCCATTCCCGCATATGAAGATGATACTTGTAACTTAGAAGAATTTTCTCATCATTAGGGAAAATGGGATATATAGAAATAAAGGGTACAGGCATGAGTTGAATATGAAGTTGTCTAAAAATAATAAAATTGAGAAAGGAATGTACTGGGAGAAAGGGAAAGGGAGATGTAGAATGGGATAGATATTCTTATATAAAAGAGAAAAGAAGACGCTTTTAAAATGAAATGTGAGAGATGAGTTTAGGTAGCATAAGTCAAAATAATTACAAGAATTGTGTTAAAGAAAGAATAACATACACATTCAATTGGTTATGTTATATATTTATATATATATATATATATATATATATGATAAAATATATATCTTATCCTAAAAAAAGGAGGGGTGGATTGTTAAGAAGGAGAGCACATTGGGGGAACGAGTAACCAGAAACAAAACATCTTTAAGGAGGTACAATGTGAAGAGAAGGAATACAGAAACAGAGACAGAGAGAGAAAGAGAGATAAAGAGTCAGAGAGAGACAAAGAAAGAAACAGAGAGACAGAGACAGAAGGACACAGATACAGAGAGAGACAAAGAAAAAGATAGAGGCTATTACAAGAGAGAGAGAGAGAGAGAGAGAGAGAGAGAGAGAGAGAGAGAGAAATTAAAGTAAACAGGATGGGAGAATAGGAGCTGATGTAAAGTGAAATGTACTCTATTCAAGATAATAGCAATATTATAATGTGATCAATTGTAAAAGACATTATTATTCCCAGCAATATAATGATCCAAGACAATTCTGAAAAACTTATCAAGAATAATGCTGTCCATCACAAGAGAAAAAAAAAAACTCTGTTGCCCATACCCTACACTCATGCCTACACTGGCTCATGGGCCCCTGAAGTATTCTCTGTCTTCTGATCCTTCTCACTCAACTTTGCCTTTGTAGGCAGGAGAAGGAGGAGTGGGAGGAGATGTGATGCCATCTGTACCACCCATGCAGCAATTTTACCCTCCTTCTTTGTCCCCATTACAAGAGGTATTAGTTAAGGCAAGGGAGGAGGCACAGGATATATCTTGATTGAGAATAGAAGCATACCCTGTGACTCTAATGAGCCTGCAGATCAAATCAGGAGAAGACACATTCTTTTTAAATTGGAAGTTATCAAAAATCTGAAAAAGGCTTGTGCTCTTTATGGATCTACATTATCTTATGTTAAGATGCTATTAGAGAATTAGGCTTATGAAATGTTAACTTTAATGATTGGAAATCCATAGCAACAATATATTTAGAACCTGAACAAACCCTGTTGTGGCTTTCTGAGTATGCAGAACTCTGTAGAACACAAGCCCAAAGAAATAGGCATCCTGGAATTAATATGCAAGTCACCTTTGACCAGTTAGCAGGTGTAAGTCCTTATGCAGACCCTTTAACACAGATTAATTACCCTTTGATAGCATATAAGCAAATTGATTCTGCCACTATGAAAGCATGGGGCACCTTCCCAGGAAAACAAAATGAAGAGGAAGACATCATGAAAACTATGTAAGGTTCAAAAGAAACCTTTGCTGATTTTGTGGGATGTCTACAAATAGCTGTCACACAAAGCACTGGAAAAAATGAAGCAACAGAAATTATGGCGAGTCAAGTTGCTAGAGAAAATGGTAATGAGAATTGTAGAAAAATTATACTACGACTAAAAAAGAATGCTTCTTTAGATGAGATCATAAGATTCTATGCCACAGTGGACACACATACCTTTTATGCCCAGATTATGATGCAGATTTTTCAAGATCTGAACATGGGAAAGCAGGTCCCATTTGGGAAGAGACTTCCAAAGAGCCTCAGCAGTGCTTTCAATGTGCAGGACATTTAAAAACTCAATGTTGGCAAAAAGATAAAGTGAAGGAACAGGGTGGGAGAACAAGACCCAAAACTCCGTGTCCAAAATGAAACAAGGGCTTCCACTGGGAGTCAATGTAGAGTGACTGAGGGAAGCAATGCTTAGCTCCAGGGCCCCAGGCAAAAAACACTTGGAACTTGATAGCTGCTGTTACACCAAGAGCTTTTTTAAAAGTTCAGTACTCCAACATGGTCAGTCAGCAGAGAAGCATGTTGATGGGGGAAGGGGATTGCAATTGGGACAAATAGAGTTGCGTGCCACTGGGACTACTGAGATATCCCCTGGAGATTGAAACATGTCCCTGTCCAGCCTATAACTCCCTTAGCTCCACACATAGTAGGACCATTTCACCTTCTGAGAGTGCTTACAAAACAGTGTTCATCCATACAATAATGTGGGAAGCTGGAGAATGTATACCTAATATCACAGTCACAAATATAAGTAGTCAATGTGTGATCTGTCACCCAGGAGAAGTTGTAGCCTCAGGCATCCTGATACACACTCTTGATATCAATTTGGTGATATTTACCCAGATTTTGACTCCTAGCAACAGAATCCAGAAATATTCTAGACTATAGCTGTGACAGCTGACCATCCTGTGCTCACTATCTATGTAAACTGTATACCACTGAAAGAGTTGGTAGACATGGGTACATATCACACAGTCATTAAAATCTTCAGTTGGCCCAGTCACTGGCCAAAGATTATGGCAAACATCCATATGTCGGGCATAGGAGGATGAATAGCAGCTGAACTTAGTGCTACCCCTTTGAGAGGGAAATTTGAAGATAAAACAGGAAGGTTTACTGCTTTTGTAGTAACAAAAATCCCCATCAACCAGTGGAGAAGAGACTAGGATTACAATTGAGCACTTTGGATTTTTAAGCAGGGCCACTGTTGAAGGCCTGCCAGCACTCACACCTGTTCCTATTCAATGGAAAGTTAACACACAGGTATGAGTGAAACAGTGGCCCTTAACCAGTGGAAAAATTCAGGCCTTATTAAATATAGTATAGTAGCAACTTGACCAAGGACACCTATAACCTTCTCTAAGTACTTGAAATTACACTGTATTTGCTATAAAAAGAAATGGAGGATGTTCACTGATTTGAGGAAAATAAATGAAAAAAAAAAAGGAAACTATAGGAACTCTTCAGCCTGGGCATCCATCTCCTACTTAATTAATGAAGGAATGGCCTCTTTAGATTACAGATATTAAGCATCGTTTCTACTCTATCCCCCTGAATAAGGAGGATATGAAAAGATTTGCCTTTTAAGTGCCTCGCATTAATTTAGCTGAGCCTTATAAAAGATTTGAATGGACAATTTTGCCACAAGGAATGAAAAATAGTCCTACCATGCCTCAGATGCATGTGGCTCTGCTCTTATTCCAGTAAGAAAAGCATTTCCACAAGTTATGTTATTACATTATATGGATGATATCTTGGGGTGTGCACCTGAGGAGCAAATGTTAGAAGCATGACGACAAAAGACCACAGAAACACTAAGGAACTACCGATTGTGTATAACCCTAGAAAAACTTCAAAGGCATGTTCCTTTTCAATATTTAGGATAGGAAGTATATCACAAGGTACTTACAGCACAACAAATTTATTTAAGAACAGAGAAGTTAAACATCTTAAATGACTTTCAGAAATTGATAAATATCCAATGGATGCGTCCAGTGTTAGGCTTAACTACTTATCAGTTACAACCATTGCATTACATCTTAAGAAGAGGCATTGCTTTAGACTTACCATACCAGCTTACAGAAAAGTTCAAGAGGCTCTGATTGGGGTTGAATAAGCTTTATCCAATATGGTTGAAAGAGTCCTTCAAAAACCCTTGGAAATATTGGTTTTTGCTACACAAGGCACCCACAGCAGTCCTTCATCAAGGAGACAGTATGATAGAGTAGGTGAACCTCCTAGCACAACCAGACCAAAGCCTTATTCTTTATCCAGTGCTTATGGCTAGAATCTCATTCTAAATATTATCAGATGACATGGAGCTTTATGCCTGCAGTTTGGGATAACAGAAATAGAAGTTGGAGCATAGTAAAAGTCTGTACAGCTCACCTCCCTTTCTTCACTCCTATGCTCCCTCTAGGAAAAAAAAAACCCATGGTTTGAGATCCAATAAAATTTGGCAGATGGATGTGACCCATTATTAATCTTTTGGCTGTCTTTTATCCATATTGTTGTGAACACCTTTTCATGATTTATTTTTGTAGTACCAACAGCAAAAGAGATGGCTTGGGTGGTCACTGAATTCCTTACACAAGCTTTTACAGTTATGAGTGTGCATATACTTCAATATGAAATAAAACAGATAATGGACCTGCATGTACTTCCAAACATTTTGCACACTTTTGTGCATAGTATCACATCTCACACACCACTGGCATATCCTTCAATCCCCAATTCAGGCAATAGTAGAAGGAACAGAGACATCAAGATGCTCCTCCATAAACAAAAGAGAGGGGGAGCCACAGGTAAACACTAAACTTAATTCTTCATACTACTAATATTTTTATTTTTGATGTGGATGTCTCCAACATAAAGGTTGCATAACTTTCTGTAAAGGCTGTGTCCAGTGCGAGCAGCTCTAGTATCTTTAGATAATTGCCAGGTGATATGGAGAGATCTGGAGAGCATTGAATGGAAGAGAGCAGATAGGTTAACTGCTTGGTGCAGAGGGTTTGCTTGTCTTTCTAGAGATGGAGAAGGAATTTGATGGTTGCCTACATGCCAAATCCATCTTGTCCATTGGACAGAGATGGAAAAAGAAAATACCCTCGATTCAAGGAGAAGATCTAAGAAATATCAAGTGGTTCCATCTCTGATTACATTTGCCACTGAAAGAACATGATTGTTAGCCCTGAATGTATGACAGTAGATTCATACACATCACCATAACCATAAAAATAATTGTTAATGAGACTGATGCAGGACTTCAAAACCTGTGGGATTCCCTGACACATGAAGTTATGGACAGTAGATTGGTTTTGGGCTATCTCTTGGCTGCTGAACAAGGTGTATGTGTGATTGTGAATTGATAGTTATTTTCTACACCTTTCTTCTAGAACTCATGGAAGTCTTTTACAGTATCTTGTTTATTCATAGTTTGTTACATTACTGCTTGCCTGTGTGACTTCTCCCATGCTGATGGATTTAACTACTGATGTGTACTTTCTTCAATTAAAACAAAAGAAAGTGGGAGATGTAGAGGGCCATAGATAGTGGGGAAGCCTGGGCAAGATATAAGACCCTTTAGTCCAGTAAAAGGAACCCTGCTGTAGTGTCTGGTTTGACTCTCTATCCCCTCTCAGGGGCATTCCCCTGAGAAGTCGGGGAAGGGACAACCTGTGTTGTGATTAAAGCATAGTTATGCTAATGTGGCAAGAAGACATCTACACACAATAGCAAGTTGTTTATGTTGCCTGGCATTTGCAGTATTCTCTAGTTGGCACATGCCTAATATAGTTAGCATGTGTGCAGTGTGGTATAGTGATGTAAATGTACTAGGGTATTTAAGGTGGAGAGAGCTTGAAATAAACAAACTTTTGTTTGACCATCCATGTGAGTTCTGCCCCTTCACTCCTCACCCATGATCATCATTCAGGCTGGTACCGAAATTCTCCAGTGAGCATATCTGGACATTTCAGTAATCCTAGCTCCTTTGCCCTTATTACATTTCATTTGCTCTATTCTAAATTTTAAGGGATTGAATTTTCTTCACTAAGCTTCTGTATCTCCTTTTCCATTTGTTTCAAAGCTTTTTTCTTTATTAGATTTTTTTTCCTTCAATTTGGATAATTCTACTGTTTAAGGAGGTCTTTTCTTCAATAAATTTTTAGTGTCTCTTTTTTCATTTGGCTAATTGTGCTTTTCATAACATTTTTTTTCTCTCACTGGTGCTTTGTATTTCCTTTAACATTTTTTACTTTGTTTTGTTTTGTTTTGTTTGCTTTTTTCCCCTGAGGCAATTAAGGTTAAGTGACTTGTCCATGACTTTCCCAGGGTCACATAGCTAGGAAGTGTAAAGTGTTTGAGATCAGATTTGAATTCAGGTCCTCTTGACTTTGGGGCTTTATCCACTGTGCCACCTAGCTGCTCCTATAATTTTTCTTTAAGATGCTACTTTCTTCAGTATTTTTTGTGTTTCTTTTTCCAAGCTGTTGACTTATTTTTCATGATTTTCTTGCATCACTATCATTTCTCTTCCCAATTTTACCTCTGTTTCTTTTACCTTATTTTCACAATCCTTTTTGAGCTCTTCCATGACCTGAGATCAATTCATGTTTTTCTTGGAGGCTTTGGATGTAGGACCTTTAACTTTGTTATGTTTTCTGATTATATACTTTGATTGTCTTTGTCACTATGGTAATTTTCTATAATCAGAATCTTTTTCTGTCATTTGCTCATTTTCCCAACTTATTACTTGATTTTAAAGTCTTTATTAAAGTAATATTCTGCTTCCAGGGTAGAAAGTGCTCGGTTTCAAGGTTTTGTGCAGTTATTTTCAAAGATGCTTCTAGGGAATTGTAAGTTTTTAAGTTGCTGTGATACAAGATGTGTTTCCTACTCTTCTGGCCTGTGGTCTCATCTCTGAGTGACCCAAGCACTCTTTTCTGATGTGGAACTGTGAGGAAGATCATTTCTCTAATATGGCTTTAAGCTCTGGTATGCTAATGTTCCTTCTCACCCTGTGACTGCCACCCAGGGTTTTGACCTATAACTGGGTATGGGCAAAGAAACAATGTCCTGTCTCTGTGCTAGCAAAGAGACCTCTGTAATTTATTTCTTAGCAGTTTTATGTATTTATTAACTGTTTATGGTAAGCCATGAAAGTTGCAGTTCCCCCTGTTGATTCAGTCTTGTGCCTGGTTTGCTGTGGTTGGGGTTTTGCTAGCACAGTTTACTCTTGATTGCGCCATTCTTACTCAGGTACGACTGAGTTTTCCTGTTGAACTTCCAAGTTATTTTTGACTGTAAAATTGTTTCATTCTCTCTTTTTGCGGGTTCTGATGCTCTAGAATTTGTTTAGATTCATTAT
This sequence comes from Sarcophilus harrisii, assembly GCF_902635505.1. Taxonomy (NCBI): domain Eukaryota; kingdom Metazoa; phylum Chordata; class Mammalia; order Dasyuromorphia; family Dasyuridae; genus Sarcophilus; species Sarcophilus harrisii. The sequence continues at coordinate 131,087,104 of NC_045428.1, forward strand.
TTAAAAATATTTGTAGAGGTTTGGGGGGGAGCTCTGCACCTTCATTCACCCTTTTCTTCCTCCTACTCCTCTTCCTCTTCTCACTCCTTCCTTTTTCACTAGTGTTTTGCTCCTATAAACCACTTTCCCTGATCTGCTCTCCCTTCTATCAGTCTTCATGCCCCTTATATTTAATATCCTCTAATTACTTCCCTATTGGGTAAGATAAATTTCTATATTCAAATGATTGTGTAGATTATTCCCTCTTTGAGCCTATACAGAGTAAATTTCTAGTGATTCTCATTATCCATTTTTCCATCTTCCCCTCCATTGTAATGTTTTTCCTGCCTCTTCCTATGAAATAATTTACGCCCTTCTACCTCTCCCTTCCATATGCACCCAATGTGCTCTTCTTCCTCATCATTAAATTTTATGCCATTCTCTCAAATTCACTTTATACCCATATACTCAATCTATATCTATTCCTTCTCGTTATAATATTAGTGATACAAATTTTATCTTCTTATATAGGGATATAAATAGCTCAGCTCTATTGAAGCTATTATAGTTTTCTTCCCTTTTGCCTATTGCTTGGGTCTTGCTATGCCAGGGCTAATTTTTAATTTAGTATGGATCTTCCCCTTATAAAAGCCAGAAATCCTTTCATTTTATTGAATGACCATTTTCTCTCTTGAAAGTACTATGTTTTATTTCACCCCCATATTCCATGCAATCTTGATTGTAGCTCCTTGATATTTGAATTGCTTCTTTGACTAATTCTTCATTAGCTTGTACTTGTCCAAATCTAGCTTTAAAGGTATTATTTTCTTCAATTATATATTGTACTTACTTTTCCATTTGTCCTATTGTACTTTTTAAAGAGTTATTTTTATTATTATTATTTTTGCTGAGGCAATTGAGGTTAAGTAACTTGCCCAGGGTCACATAGCCAAGAATTGTTAACTGCCTGAGACCAGAATTGAACTCAAGACCTCCTGACTTCAGGACTAGTGGTCTATCCACTGCACCACCTAGCTGCCCCTAAAGAGATATATTTATATCAATGTATTTTTTGTATCACTTTTTCCATTTGATTTTCTTCATGGCAGAAAGACATGGGTCATGAGAGCTGCTCTAAAATTCCCTGCCCTGTCTTATTTGGAAGAATGCTCAATTGGCCAAAAAGATATGCACTTTTCCATGAGTTCTGAGGGGGTGGTAGTTACTGATTAATGTGCCATTCTTGTCAATATCACTCAAGCTCTGTCTGTTTTCAGCATTTTCCCATTTTTTTCCAAAGCAAAAATGAATGATTTAGAATTCTGGAGACTCAAGAGGAAGGGTAATAGAATAAAAACATATAGAAAGCTTAGTTTGTGGCAGGTACTATGCTAAGCACTTTATAAATATTATTTGACTTTCAAACACTAGAGGAAGTGCTCTTATTAGCTTTATTTTATAGTCTAGGAATACAAAGCAAAGAAAAGCTAAGTGACTTGCTTAGAGTCACTCAGCTAGTATGTGTTTGAGATTAGATTTAAACTTATGTCTTGTTGATTCCAGGCCAACCTTCTATTCACTACACAACCTAGTTACATCATTTCTACTTTACTTTGATGAAAGAAGACTTTGATCTTAGACCTAGCACAGTATCACATCTCTATAACTATGAAAAAAAAGTATATGGATTACCTAAATGAGTGATACTCCTGGAGAACTTAAAGCTTCAGCTCTTTTCATATGGCTGATTGTGTATATTCTTATTGAGAACAATGATATGGATTATTTGAATGAAAATATATTTTCTTCCTGTTCAAATTTATTCTACTGATTTTGCTTTTAGTAGATCTTTCTTGATGGCCAGCCTTGGATTACATGCATTCCTGATAACTCAGTCAGTCAAGTGGTCTTTGTGTTAAACTTTGCAGATAATGACCAGAATCAAAGCCTGATTCTAGGTTTTTTTACAGGTCAACCAAGACACTCAGACAATAAATGTGACTCTCCTAGTCTATTATCTTTAATGTAGCTGCTTGAGATAATATTTATGAAAGCTAATATCTAGTTTTGTTAGCTCTATTTATATGAAACAATCATTATCAAATCTCTGTATCCATTGAGTTAAAGGGGATGAAAAATGTTATGGGGTTTTTATTTAGATATTTGCATCTTTAATGTTTGTTCCTTTTTCATTTGTGATATTTTCTTTTATGTGACCCAGGTTGGCTCTCTTTTCTATGTATCATTTTTAAATTATGGTGAAATAGACATGCTCTTTCTTGCTGTCTTAAGAAATATCTTGCATGATTGATTATGATATGTGTGTTCAGATGAAGTATCAGAGCATATCTTCAAGTAAATTTTTTAGTGACTTTATATGGATCAAAAGCATGACAACAGCCACTTCCCAACAATGATAAATCTACTTCTGGCTTCAAAAAATACTAGTTCTGTAATCGCAGTAGTCATTATTTACTCTTCTATGTGGCTGTTTGACATAAACTCCACTCTGCTTGACTCCAAGAGGCAGATACTTTCAAAGTTATAGTTCCAATGGAACCATATGGGACTACGGTCAGAGAATGAAAAAATGCTGCTGTAATAGGAGTAACAAGAATGTTTTTATGTGTAAGCTAAGGGATATGAAAGCTGAAAAAAAGAGAATCTATTGAATTTGGCAATTCTGAACTCATTGGTTACCTTTGAGAAACCTTTCAGTTTAATGATGGGAAAAAGAGCTAAATGTCAAGGACTGGGGATAGAACAGATTATCAAGAAGTAGAAATATGGGATATAGGCCAGGTAAAACAATTAATTTAGTGCGAAAGGAAGGATTATATCTATTTGACATAGAAAGATAAAGGGAAATATTTGTTTTTAGAACTGGGGGGTCCTAAGTATATTTTTCTTTTTAAAATGCAAATGAGAATGAACTAGTAATTATGGATAAATTCAATTTTTTTGAAAGACAAGTTGAGTAATGAATGAATTATTTGAAGTTGGCAAGAGGAAAGGGTATAGATTCAACTACACAGGTAGAAAATAAAAAAAGATTAGATTTTAAATTAAAGAAGAGGGATGAATCTTCACTTGAGAAAGAAAAAGTAAAAGTGATAGAATTTGAGAAATAGAAAAAAAGGAAAGCTGAACGATGGTCTCATCTTTTGAGGAAAAATATTATATTAAACTACAAAATGAGAGGATTGGATAAATTTTTGGAAAGTGAAAAAGGAGACATTAAGTGACATTTGTTATGAAAAAAGGATATAAAACTGTAAATAAAGAGATGGATTGCCTATTATCAATTACTACCCCACTGAAGTTGTTTCCCACACATGTACTGTATTTAAGTACTTAAAACATAGTAAGGTATAAAAAAACATGATGTAAAAGGCAGTAAATTTGTAGCTGTACCTCATTCACCTGAAAAAAAAACCACAACATAAAATAGCATCCAAAACAAATACTGGAATAGCAGAACCAGCAAAAAGATGGGAATGAAGCAATCTTTTAGTCCAAGAAACTTTAAGTTTGACAAGAAAGGTCTTTTTCACTCACATATAAGGAGAGCATTATTCAGAAGTGAACTTTCTAGGAAACCAGCAGAAAGCTCCATTATAGTAAATCAGCAAGAGATCTTGAGCCTGTGTGATGGAGTAAGTAAATGCCAATAGCAGGTCTGTGATTTAGCATATCCCAGGTAGACAATAGATTCCAGCTTTGAGAACCACCATGGTTTCAGTATAGTCCCAGAGAAACAAGCATCCTTTAGTAGCCAGACCACCACATGGGAAATAGAGAAACACTCCAGAGAGAGTCTCAACACAAACCAGATACCACCACTAGGACCACAAGTTAGCACCAGGTAATCTGCCAAGTCTTTATAATCTCCAGCAGCATCAGCCACTCTGCATACATTCCCCTCAGGACAGTACTAGACAAGAGGGTCTCTTATGGGTTTCAGAGCAACATCAGGACAAGGAAATAGTCTCCAGAAAGAAACACTTCAGATTTCAGTAAGGCACATTTAGAATTGCAAAGCACTTGGCAACTGCAACCTTAAAAGACAGGTAGTCATGGAATATTATATTCTGGAAAGCAAAGTAGTTAGGACTACAATCAATATCACATACTCAGCAAAATAAATAATAACACATGGGGGAAGGAAAGGCTAATAAATGAAATAGAAGGTTTTCAAGCTTTTTAAGGTCCATGCTATAAATAAGCAAAAGAATCCTAAAAAGGGAAAAGAAAACATAAGGGATTCAATGGAGCTGCATTGTTTCTATTTTGATATGGGAAGATAATAGTTGTTATTTCAAAAAAGTGAACCATTAGTAAGTGATAAATCTAGAAGAAATATACATAGACAAAGAGTGTGGGTATAATCAGGGAAAGACACAGAAAAAATAACTAATGAAGAGTACACAAAGTGCAGAAAGGAGGGAAAAATACAATGAGATAAATTACTTCACTCTGTGTGTAGATGGCTCTCTTCATCATTGAACAATTAGAACTGGTTTGAATCATTTCATTGTGAAGAGACTATCCATCAGAATTGATGATCGTATAGTCTTGTTGTTGCATGTATAATGATCTCTTGGTTCTGATCATTTCACTTAGCATTAGTTCATGTAAGTTACTCCTGGACTCTCTGAAATCGTCCTGCTGGTCATTTTTATAGAACAATATTCCATAACATTCATATACTATAATTTATTCAGACATTCTCCAATTGATGGGTATCCACTCAGGTACCAGTTCCTTGCCACAACAAAAAGAGCTGCCACAAACATTTTTCACATGTCGGTACCTTTCCCTCCTTTTAGATTTCTTTGGGATATAAGCCCAGTAGAAATACTGCTGGGTCAAAGGATATGCACAGTTTGATAACTTTTTGAGAGTAGTTACAAATTACTCTCCAATGGGATAAAAATTAAAAATTTATATCTAGTAATATGAAAGAAGTAATAAGATAGATAAGTCAATGGTAAAATAAAAACAATAACCACCATCACCAAATATCTAGTATCAAAAAAGAAAAAAGGTTAAATCACCATAAACAAAAAATAAATTAACACAATAATTACAAAATATTTTGCCCAATTATGTTCAAATGAATTGGACAATCTGAGTGAGATCAATAAATATTTATTTAAATAAAAATTATTTAGATGAACAGATCAGTAATAGAAAGCCTAAATAATCCCATTTAAGAAAATAAATTGAACAAACCATTAATGAAACCCATAGGAAAAAATCCCCAGGGTCAAATGAATTCAAATTGAATTCTTTAAAAAACTTAAAAACAATTAATTCCAATATTATATAAACTAATTGGGGGTAAAAGATGGAATCCTTTCATAAATTCTTTTTATGACAAAAACATATTGTTAATACCTAAACCAGAAAGAGCAATAAGAGATAAATTTAATTATAGAGCCATTTCCCTAATAAATATCGATACAAAAATTAAATAAAATGTTATCAAGATGATTACAATACTTTATCACTACAATTATACAGAATGACCAGGTGGAACTTATACTAAGAATGCAGGGGTGGATCAATATTAGTAAAGTCACCAGAAAAATTCAGTATGTCCATAACAAAACCAACAGAAATCATTTGATTATCTCAATAGATCCTGAAAAATCTTTTGACAAAATACAGCTCTCAAATTTATTAAATACTCTAGAGTGTATAAGAATAAAGTTGCGCTTCTCTTAAAATCATAAACATGATCTATCAAAAATCATCAGCAAGCAGTTTTTTTTTTTTTAATAAGGATTAGCTAAAAGCTTTCCAAATAAGATTAGAGGTGAAGCAAGGATGTCCACTGTTACCACTGTTATTTATTATAGACTAGATAGACATAACTAGAAATGTTAGTTATACCAAAAAGAGAAGAAAAATAAATAAAAGCAATTATGACTGGTAGTGAAGAAACAAAACTGTCACTTTATAGATTACATACTGAAAGATACTTAAAGATATACTTAAAGAACTCTAGACCATCAACTAATAAACTATTATTTGAAATAATTAACTATAGCAA